>NC_142757.1:31823760-31978558 GCF_054948205.1 Urtica dioica subsp. dioica
CATGTCTTTTCCAGGTGAGCTCGGTCCAGGTATCAAAAGCGTTAGCATCAAGTACTCTTTTTTCATGCACAACCAAGGTGGCAAGTTGTATGCAGTTAGTACCACGAGCCACATACTATACGCTAGACTCATTTCCCCAAACGGGTTGAACCCATCAGAAGCTAGTCTCAGACGTACGTTGCGAGGCTCTGCAGCGAAATTTGGGTATCTCTCATCTAGATTCTTCCACGTCGAACCATCTGCAGGATGTCGCAAAACGCCTTCTTCTTTGACGCGATCTCGTTCATGCCACTGCATCTCAAGCGACGTGTGTCGAGAAGCGTACAATCGCTTCAATCGATCTTTCAAGGGAAAGTATCGTAATATCTTTTGTGATACATTCTTCCCGGTTGGCTTCCATCTGCTCTCATTGCAAATTTGGCACACTTCAGCTTTCTCGAGATCTTTTCGAAATAACACACAATTGTTGATGCACGCGTCGATCATATCGTATCCCATGCCGAAACGCTTCAGCTTCGCCTTTGCCTCGTAGTGTTTTTCCGAAATGCGGTTACCAATTGGGTGAGACTTCCTTAAGAGCTGCAACAATTCTGTAAACAACTTCCTCGTCCAATGGTTCGTGACTTTGATGTGCATCAACGAAACCAAGAACGACAAAGACGAAAACTCTTTGCACCCAGGGTACAATTATGCTTCCAACTCAGCGAACAAATCTTCCACTTGCTCATCTGCACGCACTTCACTCGGAGTCGGATCCGTAAAATCGTCAAAGTCCTCGTGATCCATTATATCATGGAGAGCATCGTGCAATCCACCGACTCCTCTTTGGTTAGTCTCGCTGGCATCTTCTACCATTCGACGTTCGCCGTGATGATACCATTCGGTGTATCCCGGGGTAAACCCCTTGTTCAAAAGGTGATTCTTTACGACCCCGATGTCCAGACATCTCACGTTATTGCAAGACTTACAAGGACAACGATAATGACCGTTTTCGTTCGGGAGTTTGCTTGCAACGCGGATAAACTCGTTAACCCCTGTTTTATATTGCAAACTCAAACGATTGTTCTCGGTAATCCAGTCCCTACTTGGATTTGACATTCTTCTGAATGAGACGGGAAATTGGGAGATAAAAATGAATCGTTAGAATTCATTTTGTAAGAGTGAATTATTAGGAACTTGAGAGGTAAAACTGAGAGGTAAAATTGAGAGTGAATATTTGAAATTTAAAGTGAATTGTTATGAAATTGAGAGTGATGAATTGTTAGGAAATTGAGAGTGACTCGTTAACATTTGAAAGATTCGAGATCGAATTAGTTAGAGTGAAAGAGAAATTGTGAAAAATATATATTAATTTGAAAAAATGGTTAGAATTCGTTATATTACATATAGTTATTATTCTACCGAAAATTCGGCAGAGTTTCCCCTAAAATATTGACTAACCAAAATCTGCAATTTAAAAAAAAAACACATATATAACCAACCAGGTCTATCCTATTAACATACTAAATACTAAACCGAGCCTCTGTGGCTCGGTCGCAATAAATTTTCAATAATTACATTAAATGTAACATGTTACTAATCATTTTAAAATATATTAGTAATTAATCTAACTACATATGATACTTATTAACTAATTAACAAACGAATATCCATTTCAATATTCCAATTCAACTTTCTAATTTCAACATATAACAATTTAATTCAACATTCCAATTTCAACATTTATTCATTTTAATTTCAACCATTTAACTCAATATTCTAATTTAAACATATATCCATTTCAAATTCAATTTCAATACTAATTAATTAATTAACTAAACATATTACTATTTTCATATATATTACTAATTAATTTCAATCCATTTCAAAATTATTAATTAACTAAACATTTATCCACTTCAAACACATAATTTCAATCCATTTCTAATCTAACATATTACTATTTTCATATATATTACTAATTAATTTCAATCCATTTCAAAATTACTAATTAACTAAACATTTATCCATTTCAAACACATAATTTCAATCCATTTCTAATCTAACCTTTTCCGAGGCGACGACGAGGCGACGAGCTAAACGCGAGGCCGGGGCTATTTGGGCAGCAGCGGGTGGGCCGAGGGCTGTTAGGGTGGCAGCGGGTACGGGGGGACGACCGGGCTGAGCCGAGGTGGTCACGACGGCGGGGGACGATCTGCAGAGCTGAGCCGAGGTGGTCACGGCGGCGGGGGACGATCTGCAGGGCTGAGCCGAGGTGGTCACGTCGGCGGGAGAAAGACAGAAATAAGAGAGAGAGAGAGAGAGAGAGAGAGAGAGAGAGAGAGACGTACGTCACGGTGCCGGGGAGGTCACGGCGGCAGAGAGGCGCACGGGTGGCGGGGAGGTCACGGGCGGCGCGGGGAGGTCACGGGCGGCGAGGGACGACCGGGCTGAGCCGAGGTGGTCATGGTCAGCGCGGGTCTGGTCGGAGAGAATGAGATTGAGAGAGAGAGGGTGAGACAAAGAGAGAGAGAGAGAGAGAGAGAGAGAGAGAGAGAGAGAGGCGTACCTTGGAGGACGGCGAGATTCACGGCGGAGGAGACGCAAGTCGCCGGAGGTTCACGGCCGAGTGGAGGCTGGTCGGAGAGAGAGAAAGAGTGAGATTGAGAGAGATAGTTTTGAAAACTCGGGTAAAGAAGAAGGAGTCTCGGGTACTTATATTACCCTAAAACTATTGGGTGCGACATTGTCGCACCTAATAGTCGTATTAGGTGCGACATGCCGCACCTAGTGTCGCACCGGATATGAAATCCGAAACCCAAAAAATTTCGGGGGAATATGGCTGACAACTTTAAATTTTAAAACTATTGGGTGCGACAAAGTCGCACCGAATGGCATTAGGTGCGACATTATCATAGTAGGTGCTACAGTGTCGCACCGGATACCACTAAACATCGACGAAATTTTAAGTCATCTGGCGGAGTATCAGGTGCGACATGTCGCACCTAATATGAGCTTAGGTGCGACATTTAGGTGCGACATGTCGCACCTAATACCCTTCCGCAACCAATATGTTAATTTGTAGTAGTGTAATGTGTCTTGTATTGTGAATTGTTGTTGACATACACTCATTTGTCCCATTTCATCATTTCAAATTGATGGGACAGAGTGTTAAGTAGTCTAGAACAAATGAACATAGGTGAATGAGATTTACTGTCATGTCGTCCGGCATGTCGTTTTCCCCTCTAACTTCTCCTTAATGTGGGGATTTATTGATAACACATGTATTGGGATTGTTAGTCCTCCCAAATCCACTCATTTAACAGTTTAAAAGCAAGTCTATGAGGACCAAACGAGATCAAAGGATCGAAAAAGAGCATGTTCCACGTAATTGGCTCGGATTTTTTGACTTCTCGGTCACGAAATTCTGAGATTCGTGATGTATCTGTCACGAAATTGGATACATTAATGGAATTTAATGAGAAATCTCTCTTTCGAGTAACGAAAAATGGGGATTTCATGAATTTTCTGTCACGAAACATTGGGATTCGTGAGGAAAGAATGTATCTTGTATATTGTGAAGTGTTGTTGACATACATTAATTTGTACAATTTCATTATTTCAAATGGGAAAAGAATGTCAAGTAATCTAAACATATGATTATAAGTTAATGAGTTTAACGTCATGTCGTCCGACATATCGTTTCTCCTCTAACTTATCTTTAATGTGAGAATTTATTGATAATTAATGTATTAGCGTTGTTAGTCCTCCAAATCAACTCATTTAACAATGTAGAAGAAAGTTTATGAGGACCGAACGAGTTCAAAGGAGCAAAAGAGAGCACGTTTCACGTAATTGACTGGGAATTCGGGACGTATTTGTCACGAAAAAATGGAAATTCGTGACTTCTATGTCATGAAAAATTAGAATTTTGTGACTTCTATATCACGAAATATTGGGATGTCATGACTTATTTGTCACAAAAAATTGGGATTTCGTGACCTTTCTGTCACGAAACATTGGGATTTCGTGACGTAGCTGTCACGAAAAAAACCCTTCAAGTCACGAAACAGTACGTTTTCATGACATTTCGTACATAAGTCACGAAAACGACCCCAATTTTGTGAAATAATCTTTCTTTCGCTGTTTTTATTTCATTTGTGACGTAAATACATGCTTCCAGACTGTTCAATGTGTGAATTTTAGAATAATCAACCCTATAATATATGATATTAATCGAACTTAAGATTAAAGAGAAGTTTGATGCATTTAAATGATTCGCTTGGATCACGAGACAACGACATGTAGTAATTTTTATAACGTTTTAAATACCTAAATTACAAAGTTTGTGAGTTTAGACTATATCTTATTATGTAAATTTTAAAATGATAACATTAGACGAATAAATGTTTGAACAAAACTTTGTAAGACATAAGATCATGATCTTCTATGTAGAAGCTGACTTACAATGTTTTTATTTTTGTTTTAATTTTTTTTATAACAACCACTGGTCTCCTATAAAGTACTTAATGAATAAACAAATGATTTTTTTTCCTAAATTCCCTAAAGGAGCCCCATTTCGTGACTCTGAAGTCACGAAACAATTCTATTTCGTGACTATAATAGACTTGTTTCGTGACAGAGTTCTCGCGTTTCGTGACCAAAGTTGCCATGAAAGTCTCAAATTTCGTGACACAAAAGTCACAAAATTCCCAAATTTCGTGACGAATGTCTAGAATTTTGTGACACAACTGTCACGAAAGTCCAAAATTTCGTGACACATAAGTCACGAAAACGACCCCAATTTTGATAAACAAGCTCACTTTCGCTGCTTTTATTTCATTTGTGACGTAAATACATGTGTTTAGACTATATGATATTCTTTAAATTTTAAAATGAAAACATTATCTCATCATCCATGTGTATTCATGGATTATTAGTTCAAAAGTTTCTTTGTTATTTTATTATTTTAATTCCCAACGCCACTCTTCTACCACTTTGAAAACAACTATTTTCGGGTAAATTTGTACTTAAATATTTAAAGTACAAAGAAGTCATAAAAATTTGACAAAAATGTCACGAAATACATTTGTTTCGTGATAAACATATCACAAAAATTGGACTTCGGTGACTTTTTGGTCACGAAAGATTGAACTTTCATGACCACTTGATCACGAAAATAATGTATTTCGTGACCACTTGGTCACAAATATAATACATTTTCGTTTGAAATAATCTGTTCCTTTGACATATATTTGCTTATGGACTAGTAGTCCATTGAAGGTTGGATTAACTTTCAATAGAATAATACATCAAAGTATCCATTAATTTTGGATGAATTTTAAAAAAAAATTCAAAATTTAGTGACAATTTTGTCACGAACGTGCTAAATTTCGTGAGTATATAGTCACGAACGTTCTTACTTTTGTGACTATATAGTCACGAAAGTGCTTACTTTTGTAACAGGAAATTCATGAAATCCCCATTTTTCGTGACAGAAAAGTCACAAAATCCCCATTTTCCGTGACAGGAAAGTCACGAATCCATTTGTTTAGTGACAGTAAAGTCACAAAATTTTATTGTTTCGTGTTATTATTTATTAAAAACTAATTTCATAAAAATAAAAAATGTGTTTAATTTATTAATTATTTATGTGTGTACTTTATTATTTTCATGGAAGTTAAATCAAACTAATTTCATAAAAATAAAAAAAAAGTGTCTATTTTATTAATTATTTATGTGTATTTTATTATAACATATGAGGACAAAGAATAGAGAGAGAGAGAGGGGTGGGTGAGAGTGGGGTCCATGAGATATTGACATTTACAAAAAGTAAATAAATAAGGATATAATGGTAATTACATAAATGAAAAAAGTGTCAGAGGTCATATTTGTGACCTTTTGAAAAAAAAGTCCAAAAAAGTCAAAACACTTTTTTTTACTCCTATTTAGGGCAATTTCCCTAAGAAATAATAGAATAGCAAACCAGTAAAACCATAGAAACTTATTATGGGCTTGCCCCATGTCTTCGGATGAGTTCAGCCTACTTGATTCTTTCGAAGCAGCAAGGAATGCCACATCACAAAGAGACCATGCCGTCCGCCACAAGACCCGAACTCGCTTAACAAGTCTTCACTCACCGTTCAACCAACATGTAAGACGTGTCATGACAACAAGAGATCACCGACAAAGTGAATGACAAGTGTCCCCGAAGAATGCTCAACTCGACCCTCTATAAGCTCATATTTTCTCAGCTGCACGCACTTTTTCATACATTCTCTCAAATGTATTCTATGAGTTTTACTTTTCTTACTTATAAAATTGTTGATTACGACCTTGGTTATCGAGATCACCCAACAATTAAAACTGTTATTATTTTCGAATTATTTCTTCTATTTCTATCACGATTTCGATTCACATATTTAATTAAATCTCAAGCTTATCTTATATTCTTATACGAAGAATTCTTTAGTTCCACATATATATTAAATAAAAATAAGGCATAATCCATTAATTGCTCGTAATTGTTGAGGCCGGATTTTGGCATCGACATGGACCATTTCAAATTTTTATCATGAACGAAGTTAACAAAATCTCATGTTAGAGGGTTCATTCTTCTTAAAGTGCTCTTGAATATGACATCGGCCGAACTGTCATTATCGATCAGGATCCTAGCCACGAAATTTGATACGTTAGGGAATCATCGTGAGGTCCGATTACGTTTCTCGCTTCACTTTATAAGAAGGTGATCGAAGTGTCACTTTGATAGGTGCATGTCGTACGTAGAAAACTCCTACCATCCCGACTAAATTCGAGCTTGTACTTGAGTAGTTTTAAGGTTTTTTGTGTGTTTTGATGGCTTTCAGGTCAAGATGGGATTCTTATCATACTCTGAGCAAATCTGTACAAAACGAGGCATTCGGGAACGAAAACGAGTCAAAAAAACGAAGGAGGAGTAAAGGGACAGGGAAACCTCGCGCCGCGAGGTTTGCAAATCCATCCCTAGTTGATCTCCGAGCGTCTTGAGGTATTTTTAGTTATGGTGTGGTGTTCTATGTTTATTTGGAGAGATTGGTTGTAGTTGAGTCGAAGTTTGGGAGGATATGGGAAAGAAAGACTAAGGAAGTGAGATGTTCTCAAAAGGCATAATCCAAGGCCGAGAACATTGGAAAATGAGTGAGAGAAGGAATGAGAGGGCGGTGTTTTGGTGAGGATGGAGTCGCTAAGGTTAATGTCAAAGCCACTAAAAATTATTTTCCGTACCCGAACCTAAGCCTAAACATTACAAGCCTTTAAGACCTATTGATGAGCTAGGAATGACGTGCGCGCATTAGTGGAGATCAAGGGTGAAGAGAGGGCTTATGGTGTGTCAAATCGAATAAATTCTCATACAAATGAATCGATTGTGTGGTTGCTTAACAGGATAGGAAGGGCTACAAGACTTGGGAATTGAAAGCTAATCGAGGCAAAAGAACTTGCAAACGGCTTGAGCTAACACGAACTTGTATGGATTCTTTTACACTTGGTAGTTGACTTAGAGTTTAAAACCATGAATTTATGTGTCGATGTAAGTCTAGAGGTTGAAGTTGAGGCAAATATGAGTCAGTTATTCTACTTAAAGCATTGAGATTTACCATTTTAGTGCGGGTAACTTCTTTTGTGTGTTTTATGTTGTGTTTATTGTTTTGTCACTTGAGGACAAGCAACAGTTTAAGTTTGGGGGTATTTGATAGGTGCGTATCGTACGTAGAAAACTCATATCATCCCGACTAAATCCAAGCTTGTTCTTGAGTAGCTTTAAGGTTTTTTGTGTGTTTTGAGGGCTTTCAAGTCAAGATGGGATTCTTATCATACTCTGGGCAAATCTGTACAAAACGAGGCAGGGAACGAAAACGAGTAAAAAAACGAAGGAGTAAAAGGACAGGGAAACCTCGCGCCGCGTGGTCGATATCGCGCGCCGCGAGGTTTGCGGATCCATCCCCAGTTGATTTCCGAGTGTCTTGTGCGTTCCGCGAGATTGTGGAAATTTCTACTTCGCACCACAAGGTAAAGAAATTTGGACGCCGAAAATCCCCGAGCGTGTTGCGCGGAACGCTAAGTCCCAAAAATGTCTACCTCGCACTGCGACCCTACCACCGCGCGCCGCGAGGTGCGCCGAGGCAAAAATAGGAAACACGGATTTTGAGTCGATCTGAGCCGTTGATCATATTTAATTACCCAGACTGTTCCGAAAAGTAGGGAAAAATCCCAGAATTTTGTCGTAGGCCTATAAATACACCTTTTAACCTCTTGTTTAAGGATCTTAGTCTTTGTTTTATTGCTTTTACTTAGTGTTTGGGAGAGATAGAGAAAAACATGAGGGTCGTTCTTCATCAATTCGAGTCAATTACAGTTTTCATCTTCTCCTTTACTCTTGAAGTCCCGTATTTTAATTTACAATTGAGTTTTTAATTATAGTTTCTTCTTCTTCTTCTTCTTCTTCTTCTTCTTCTTCTTCTTCTTCTTCTTCTTCTTCTCTTGTTATCTTTTTTTTTTCTCGCTACGCCACGAACTAATTCCATTAAGGACTATGGCGTAGCGGGTTTAGGATTCGATGACGGATATGATTTAATATATTGAAATTCAATTTTCATTCTCTATTACTTTGCTTAATTCAAATCCGTTTTAATGCTTGATCGAGATTAGCTACCTTGTTCATGATTTTGTACTTCAACTTGATGCTTGAGAAAGATTAGGTTGTTAGTGTTTTGGTTTGAATTACTATGATGCACTCCTAGGCTAGAGATAGCTAGGTTGTAATAGAATCGTGTGAATGCTCTTAATATCAATGCATGTTTTTGTTAGGAATTGAGATCGAGAGAAGATTTTCCTAATTTTGACATAGGTTGTTAGATGCTCGAGAGAGATTTAGCAATATTTTTTTGTGAGTATGATTAGCAAAGAGTTAGAGAGTTGGTTATTGATTGTGCGTGAAACTCGTGTATCCAAACCGTTGAAAGAACCCGTGAAGCCTTGGTCCTTAGCCTCTCTTTCTGCTTATAACCGTTATTTTAGTGTTTTGTTATTTCATTTTTTAGAACTTGTCAACAATTTATGACATCTTTCCATCTCCTCTATAAGTTCAATTCGTGCTAGTTGATTTGTTTGTTAATTAAGCTTTGTTCTCGTGGGATCGACACTCGTACTTGATCCACTATATTACTTGAGCGACACGTGCACTTGCGAGCGTAAAAATCGCAACACACTTTGACCGCCAAGGTTAGCCAAGCGAGGTTCGTTCTTCGTATGGTGCTGATGTGCCTTGATTGAGTCAAAAAACCGTTCTCGCTATTTTCGCGGGAGCCATTTAGCGTAAAAAATTCATAGCCTAAAAGTGATACTAGAGGCGATAAGTCGCATCTAATTGTGTTCCTTTTATTTTTAGAAGCGATTAACCATTAAAAGCGAAACTTTAGAAGCGACATTGTCGTTTTTAATGTCACTTCTTAAAGTAGAATAGAAGCGACATTTTATCTTTTAAAAGCGACATATAGAAGTGACATTTTATCTTTTAAAACGATATATGTCGCTTCTAAAAGCTTTTTTTTATAGTTGACTAAATTGTAAATTCAACGTTTCAAGTGACCTAATCAATAATTTTTTTTTTCTTTCTTTTTTTTTCTTTGGAGATTCGTAGTGTTTAAAAACAACTTCCCTTTCACTTGTAACTTTCATTGTACCCGGCATAAATCAACTCGCTATGATAAGTCTTCTTAAACAAATTTCGTGACATTTATCTTTCAAAACCATACACATTATTTTATCAAATATTTTTTTTATAATTACCCTTTTAGACCGTGACATATTTATGGAGAAGAAAAGATGAAAAGAACATAAAAATATTTTGGAAAGTAAATGATCCAACAATCAAATCATTTATTAAACAATGTAAGACACTAAAGTAAGAAAAAGGCATAGCATCCGAAAGGCTTGAATATGCGGATACTTTTAGACATGCATCATTGTAATTATAAATATGAATAAAAAAACCTCGAGATTCATTTGGGAATACATTGATCAATAATGACAGGGAATACATTGTTCTAAGATAAAATGCTTCCATAATAAGTTTCTCTTCTCCCAAATCATAGTCGTCATTCTGTCTCTTAAATAAAATCAAGACTTGAATTTTTAATTTTTGGTATCATCGCTTCTTCCGAAAGAATTATACTTCAATGGTCTCGATCAATGAAGTACTCTCGACTTAAAGAAATGTACTATTTATCTTTATTTTATTTTTCATATTTTTTTTGTTTTGTTTTTGCTTTTGATTAAGTTTCAATAATTCAGACTTATTAGATCTGATGTTTGTACCGCTCGATCTTAAACCGGAGTGAGTTTGAATTTAATCTCAGATCTAAGATATGGTTTCTTTTGGGCGTGAATCTTAATCGGACAACAATCATAAAATCGCAATATGCAACAGGCGAAGACAGCCGTTTTCACTCGTGATTTGTATAATGATTGGCTACTTGCATAGACGGTTAAGTCAAAGATTTTTATTTATTTATTTATGAATGTCTGTGGTTCACATTTCATCTTCTTCATATAGAAGTTTTTGAATTTCTTTTGCGTTATTCTTATAATTAAAACCTTTGGATTTTATCAATATATTCTTTTGAGGAGTCTTTTATATATAATAAAAAAAAGACAAATTGTTTCCCATGTAGTTTATCTCTTTATAATCATTTTAATTGCTTGAAAAAATATATAATTGCATGAAACTGAACTAGTTAAAAGAAAATTCCACAACAAATCAGGAGAAAATGGCCACAATAAAAAAGTTTGAAGCAAATTATTTTGGGTTTGATATACTAGGTTGAAATATTATTTTAATGTTCAATTTCAATTAACACACACCCGTATAATCTAAATCATTAAAAATTAGAAAAAAAAAAAAAGAAACAATTTAATAAAAATGTATCTTTCTATTCAATTTTTTTTTTTTATATTCAATTTTGTAAAATTTACATTTTGAAAAATAGTGCTAGAAAAATATTAACGTTTCTTTAAAACAGAACATTACTAAAAAAAGATTTCTTTGGCCATATAGGAATTACTTCCTTCCGAGATTTTTCTCACAATGTATATATCACCATATTATTCCTCAAAAAAAATATATATATATTTGGTTACATGAATACCAGACCGTCGCTAATAATACATATATATATATATACATATATATATATATACATATATATATATATATATATGTATATATATATATATATCACCATATTAAAGTTGGTTACATGAATACCAGACCGTCGCTAATAATACGTAGTAACCCAATTAATGCGCAACAAATATTGTAAAATCAAGAAGTTATTACGTTTTTACCGTACATTTATTTTGCTAATCGATGTACATGAACAATGATGCATAAAATCCATCTAATGATTCCGCTCCAAATTTGTTCCCAATTTTCAATATCTAACTTTCCTTTTTCTTTTTCACCTCCAAAAGCCCCATCACTTTTCCTCACGTAAAGGAAACAAATAAAATGTTCACTCGCATCACATCTCTCGAATAAAATCATCAAGGGTAATATCGTCACTATGTATTCGTAAGATAGAAACCCGTATTTCAAATCAACTATTTTTTACACAACAATAAAATAGAAAAGGAAACATATACATTATAAATACAAAATTTGTCGCCACGACCTTCTCCGTGTTCGTTAAGAGTTTGAGAGAGAGAGAGAGAGAGAGGAAAACAGGGCAAAAGACAGATATTCATACTTATATATATATTATATGCACACATAAAATAACAACTGCGAGAGAAAATAATTTTGACTCCTCCTCTCGGTGGCCTTAGATTACGGGGAAGTTTTCATCTGCTTAAAAGAAAACCATATAAACCAAATTAAGCCAAAAACCTCAATTTTCTACCGAAACCGTTCGTCCTCGCTCGTTCTATCTCTCTCTCTTAAAAAAAAAACCTTTTTCTTTTCTTTCCCTCAATAAATAAATATACAAACGAAATACAGATTGTTTCTTTGTCGATTCTTTTTTTCTTTCCGGACCGGAAAATGTCTTCCGGCAGCGGAGCGGCGTCCGCAGGGGGCGGGGGAAGCCCGAGGTTGGCGGCGAGGAGGCGCGTCGTCGAAGAAGAGCTTTCTTTCCTGTCGTCGTCGGACGAGACGGCGGCGGCGGCGACGGTGAGTCTCCACCACCACCATCACCACCACCACTTCTCCCCGCTCCACCACCACCATCACCATCTCGTCCGGCCGGCGGGGCGGTACTACCCGGCGCTCCGGCGGAGGGTGTTCTCGCTCGTCCCCGACGCCTGGCTCGCCGGGATCGAGGACGCCGTCTCCCGGAAGAACCTCGGTCGCCGCGTCCTCGCCGCGCTGATGCTAATGGCAGTCATGTCGCTTTTCCTCAAGGTTTCGCTCGTCGGCAGACACGTCGAGGTCGTCGCGAACGACGGCGAGAGAGAGGACGCTCGTAACGGCCTCTTGATTCTCCAGACGTTTAAAGACGATTCTGCCCTCCTCGCTCAGCGAGCTGACTCCGAGCCTCAGACTTCCATGCCCAAGCGAGTTCTTGAGAGTTCCGTAAGTCAATTTACCAAAAAAAAAAAATTACATTCTAATCATCTTTGAAGTTTTAACTCGCTAATCTATGATTATTCATTGAATTTGGTTTTTAAAATATTTAAATGCCTTTTTTAGTGCTATATATCGGGGATTGTTATTTTTTTTTTTTAATTATGGTTGACTTTTGTTTTGTTGCTATTTTTGACGCGTAAAGGGAATATATGTGCATATAAAAGAAGTTTCTGGGACGGCGCTTGTACCAATAGAATGATTAGATATTTCTATTGTATTGTGATATTACATTCAAGGGTACAACTCCTTTTTCGTTTTTGGCCGTGTTGAACATATTTGTTAGACTTTGAATGGTCTTGATTTTTAAAAGTCGATCTTTCAATAAGACTGGGTTGGGTATTAATATTTGTCTTTTTCGTTTCCTTTTTGTCTAAAGTCGCCTGACATATGGATGAAACCGAACAGCGAGACTTTTACCCAGTGCATTGGCCGACCTAGGAATCGAATACGTACGTACATATTCTGTCACAAAGCTTGAGAGGAAGAAAAAAAAAATATTTCAACATGAATGTTAAATATCTTGATATTGAATATTCCTTTTGGACCTTGTATTGCCATAATCAGGAAAACCAGGCTCCAAAACAAATGGTTATCTTCTAGTTCACGCCAATGGTGGACTAAATCAGATGAGAACAGGGGTAAGTTATTTATTTATTTAGTGGGTTGGGTATATTATAATATGGGAAATAAACCGTTACCTAATTTCAAATTTCCTAATACATTTTTAATGTATAATGTAGATTTGTGATATGGTTGCGGTTGCAAAGATTATGAATGCCACGTTAGTACTTCCTTCGCTTGACCATGACTCATTTTGGACAGATCCCAGGTATGATATTTTAAAGCTTTTGAGGTGGTTAGATATTTTCAGATTTTTTTTTTTTTTTTTTTTTTTTATCTCGTATAAAACTCACTACAATCTCTTATAAACCTGCAGCGAATTCAAAGACATATTTGACTGGAGGCATTTCATGGAAACTTTGAGAGAGGACATTGACATAGTAGAGTATTTGCCTCTTCGCTACGCATCGACGAGGCCTCTTCTGAAGGCTCCGGTTTCATGGTCAAAGGTGAGAGAACCAAACAGAGTCTATTGTATCCATTTTAGTTCTCGCGTCATCTTTATTTTTTTCTACCATTCCGACTCATATATGGTCCGAAATGCAGGCTAGCTATTACAGAGGCGAGATGCTTCCATTGTTAAGGAAGCACAAAGTGATAAAGTTCACTCACACCGATTCTCGCCTCGCGAACAACAACCTCGCATCGTCGATTCAAAAGCTCAGGTGCCGCGCCAACTACGAAGCTCTGCGTTACTCGAAGGAGATTGAAGACCTCGGCAAGGTTTTGGTGGGTCGTCTGAGGAACCACAGCGAGCAATACGTTGCTTTGCATTTGAGGTATAATATAGTACCCAGTGAGTGGAATTTCGCAACGGTGTCTTAACGGCAACAACGCAGGTACGAGAAGGACATGCTAGCGTTCACGGGTTGCAGCCACAACCTGACGGCGGAGGAGTCGGAGGAGCTTCGGGAGATGCGATACAAGGTGAAGCACTGGAAGGAGAAGGATATCGAGAGCAAGGAGCGGAGGTTGCAAGGAGGGTGTCCCATGTCGCCGAGGGAGGCGGCCATGTTCCTCAAGGCCATGGGGTACCCTTCGACCACCACAATCTACATTGTCGCCGGAGAGATTTACGGCTCCAACAGCAAGGCCGCCTTCCGCGCCGAGTTCCCCAACGTCTACACTCATTCCACACTCGCCACCGACCACGAGTTGGGCCCCTTCATCCACTACCAGAACCGCCTCGCCGCCTTGGACTACATCTTGGCCCTCCACAGCGACGTCTTCGTCTACACCTACGACGGAAACATGGCCAAGGCCGTTCACGGCCACAGGAGGTTCGACGGATTCAAGAAGACTATCAACCCCGACAGGTTCCTATATAAATCATACTCACTCACGCTTGAATATATTTTATCGTTTTGGTTACCCGATTCTTATGGGCTTTTTTTTTTTTACTTCAGGCAGAGCTTTGTGAAATTGATTGACCAGCTGGATGAGGATGCGCTCTCGTGGGGCGAGTTTTCGGCGGAGGTTAAGGGCCTACATTCGGACCGGCTTGGAGCGCCGTATCCCAGGCTGCTTGGAGAGACGCCGAGGATGGAGGAGAACTTTTACGCGAATCCTTTTCCTGGTTGTATCTGTAACAAGTCTCGGGGGATTTCGACGGGGTTGAAATTTGAGCAGAGGCGGGTTTTGAGGACTTCGTTGCAAAGGTAGAGATTTTGTTTTGGATTAGCGGTTAAAAAGCAGATTGCTTTCTAGTGGCAACCAAGGCGGGCCTTTGCTCTCTTGCTGTAATGGAATAATTGCAGCCCCCTTGTGAGGCAGAAAGAGCTCAAGGTTTCATCCTGAGCTAACCAAAGAGGGAAGTTGAGCAATGGATAGGCATTTAGGAAAAAGGAGGGAAAAGTTGATTTTACATTTTGTGAAGATCAGTATAGTTTTTAGCAGTAGAGAGAGACGAGCCTTCTATTTTCAGATTCTGAAGGTTGATTCATTGATTCAATTAATTCTTTTCTATACAATTCATTTGTCAAAGCCTAATCACCACTCCTGGTCCTCGTATAATATTCACCAACTGATTCCTAATAGAAATCCTCTTTCTTTATCCTCTTCAATTGAGACTTGTTTATCTCTTCACTAATTTTTCATCTCTCTACATTTTGTAATGAAGAAATGTTCCTCATTTGAGTTATAAAATGGAACTAAATAGGCAGGGCCGCCCACATGGTAAGCAAAGTAAGCTAAGACTTGAGGCCCAAAAAAATTGCAAGAAAAAAATGCCTAAATTTTTTCATTTAATAGGGGCTTCCATATTGTGGCAAATCTGATGATTCTATTATTCCCATTCTCTTATTTGGGCGAGCGACTTTTGCTCTTCTTTCCAATGCCGTTACACATGGACTTTCCACCACCCTGAACGAAATTCTTTCTTTTTTTTTTTCTTTTTTTTTTCTTTTCTCTTGCTACAACGATTAATTCAAAGGAGAGGAGCTTCAAAAGATTAATCTTTAATGTAAACATTGATTAATAGAGTTTTATTTATTTATGTCATTTTCATAATCACCAAATTGTTTTTCTCTCATAATTAGTGAGAAATACATTGAATCACCAAGATGGGAAAAGCAAAGAAGAAAAAGACAATCTTGTCTTCAAGCAACTGTTATCTCTCTACCTTTATTATTTCAAGTGTTGATGTTTTAGGTTATTGCATTTAGTTTAGCTTTTTTTTTTTACTTGTTTTGTGTGATTTACTTTTTAGAACATACAAAAATTATGTCTTTTCGAAAATATATTTCCGGTTATAAAAAAAACTACAAAAATATATGAAGAATTGATTAACGCTCAAAAAGTATTTCTTGAAAAATTTATAATGAAAAAAGATCAAGTAACGAATGAAGAAGTGCATGGGTATGAAAATGGTAAAACGATGGTAGAAAAATCTAAAGATACAAAATGAAAAAAACATTGGTGATTGTAATGAAATTGAAATTGAAGAAGACGACAATGTTAAAAATAGCTGTTAAAAATTTATATTACTACTTTGAATTTTATATTTATTTATTTTTGTAAAGTCTCATTTTTCTGTTTCGCTTAATGCCTCGGCAACGATTGGACCGGCCTCATACTTTCTTTTCTTCCTTTGAGGGGATCCTCAACAAGTCGTAACTTCTCTATATGGAACTAAATAGAAAATTTTAGCAAGCTCACGAATGCCCGGTACAAATAGCAATCTACTTTGAGTACACCACTTTTGCACTTGACGGAAGTGGATAACGGAAGATAGCTTAAAAGATTTAGGGTCCATTGTACTACATCAAAAAATTATCAAAATGTAGAAGCTACAATCTTTATCTACACAACAAACACGAGTAAATTAAGGACTGTTTTTATCTAAGTACACCCTGTTTTGGCGTCTGTGTACCATATATAAAACTTATACTTGAGGACAACCGTAAATCCGGGTGAGAGAGCAGGTCATCAACGTCATTCCCCTGAGTGACAAAGATACCTGATATTCTCTCTCTCTCTCTCTCTCTCTCTCTCTCTCTCTCTATATATATATATATATACACACACATTATTAAATGTTCAAGTGACTTTGGTTTATGACTAATACGGAAGAAAAATTGAACTTTCATTGATATATTGATGTAAGCCACGGGTGTACATAAATCTATATAGAAAGGATAAAAACGTGAAATGTGGCTCGACCCCAGTCCTAATATACTTTATGGGGTCCTAATAACAACCAAACGAGAAGTAAGATTTATGGTGTCCTAATAGCAACCCAGCAACAAATAAGCAACACAGGAGATTTGCATTTTGAAATCGCCAAAATGTACACAAAGTTGTCAAGTATATATTTTTTTTTTTTACCACATGGAAGGAACATAAACCTGCTCTTTGAGATTCTGCGTAGCACTTTCAGTCGGAAACCCTCTCACACCCCCGATTGTCCACTGAGCTATAATCCCCGCTGCGACCGCGAACCGGAGATTCCGCTCAGTAACATCAAGGTCCTCGTACATCTCAGGGCATGTGGTGAGCTTCCTCATGATGGCAGCCACAACGGCGTCGCCAGAGCCGGTCCGATCGCATGTGAACGGTGTTATGAGAACGTCCTCGGTCCCGACCACGACCCCATCAAAGGACGGGGTGTAGAAATGGATCCTCAGAGTCCCATCGGTCACGAACAGAAACTTAAGGCCATCGTGCCACAATGGAGATATTTCTTCACGGCTGTAGTGGTAATAGTCCCTCCGATTCTTGGTCTGCTCATAATTTTCCGAGTAGTATTGTGGCCTGTAGTTCCTCTTCCTCTCGTAGTGGTCTTCGTCGAGGAGAAACTCGAGCTCTTGCTTAGTGACCTCGATGATGTCCGCCTCGTTCCAGGCTCTCTTGATTGCCTCCCACGTCTCCTCGCGCGATTTCCAGAGAGGCAGAGGGAGATTCGGGTCGAAGAACACGCGGCCACCAAATTTTTTGGAGTACGCAATTGCTTTGTAGAGGGTTTTTTCCATCGGCTGTGATGTTAGCACCTCGGAAGTAAAATGGAAAATTCTAGCCTGCATTGTCACATCAAAAACAAGTGCGATCTAAAATCAGAAACAAGTGCGATCTAAAATCAGCTTCCGGGATTGCATGGAAAAAATCAAGCGCAACGTTGAAGAGCATCTTGTCTGTCTTACCCTCGACTTCTTCCGCCCTGTTTTGCTCACAACATTGGCAGATGAGATAAGCCATAACTGTTTTTTGTGCTGACAATACTTGTTTATATCCTGATAGAGTGTAAAATAGTAATTGTGTTCGGAGGTTTAGTTGAAGATCTTAGCGCCAAGGTCGAGGCGAAACAGATTGCGTACGACCTTTTTGTCGCACAACAGTTTCATGTCTGCGGTGATCTGACCAAGGCCGTCGAGGAGCTTCGCGTAAGAAGTGACAATGGCATCGTTGTTGGAGCTGTAGAGCTCAAGGGCTACGAGGTTTCGAAAGAGCGCATCGTGGACATTTAATTGTGGGATCACCAGAAACCCCATCTTTGAATTTCACGTCAAGAGTCATGGACCACTTGTGTCTGGATTCTGATTCCAGAATCGTCAAGAGTCGTGGCTGAGAGCATAACTGGCTCGAGCTCATCACCGACTGTGTCTTGGTCAAATCGGTAGCTTCTTGTTCGCACAGCAAAGTAGTGATGCTCTAACCAAATCGAGAATGTGTACCGGTTCCTTAACGGAATCAGTGAAGAGAAACCAGGTCACCAACTTAGTGGTATCCCAAAAATCTCATCTGCCACTGTTGTGAGCAAAACAGGGCGGAAGAAGTCGAGGGTAAGACAGACAATGTTGCGCTTGATTTTTTGATCCATGCAATAAAAAAAAAGCATTACCTCTTTGAGGACGGCGAGATCCAATTCGGAGCGGCGGAGGGAGTCCTCGGGGGCGGGGTGGAGGACGTCGGCGAGCAGGCGGCCGCCGTCGAAGCGGAAGCGCACGCGAGAGCAAGCCGTCCTGCTGTCGGGCTGGAAGCGCACGGCACGGGTCTGGACCCTCTCGTGGTTCATGGCCAGAACGAGGTCGTCGGCGAAGTCGTCGTCCCCGACCTTGCCCATGAACGCCGCGCGGCCGCCCAGCCGCACGTGCGAGATCGCCACGTTCGACGGTGGGCCCCCCGGGGCACGCGCGAACTCCGGCGGGTCCCACTGGAGCATCTTCCACTGCGAGTAGATGTCCTGGTGCATCGGGTTATCGTGGACCCTCACCGTCGGCACGAACTCCCTCTGCGCCGCCCCGAAGCAGCACACCAGCGGTGGCTCCTCGTACGGCGTCGATCCCATTCCGTCGTCGTAATCCTCTAGCTCCGAATCCGAACCCGTATCCTCCGGGACTTTTCTCGAACTCTTTGTCTTCGTCTTCGTCTTCGTTGTCGTCGTCGTCGTCGACCCCTTCTTTCTACCACGTCGAGCGGGTTTCTTCGTCTCCACGGCTCCGTTCGCGACTCCACTGACGGAAGCTCTGGTCCGGACGTTGTGCGAGGGCTGTCGTAGCGCCAATGGTTTGCAATTTCTTTCGGCATTTGACGGTTCCGAGGCTGTGGGACACGATTCCCTTGATAATTTAAGGTGGGCAAAGGGAAAAAGTGGCGGTAGAAGGTGGAGGGAAGCCATGGATAGGGTTTTGGAGTATTACTTCAGGGTTTATCCATATCCTAGTTCTTTTACCCTTTGTTCTATCCCTAGCTAAGGATGAAAGAGTGTTTTTTATTTATTTTTTTTTTTTTTTGAGGGAAAGGATGAAAGAGATTTCAGCCAGCATGGTCCAACAAAAGTTTATTTTTTTATTTTTTTATTATTATTCAAATTTTAGAGAAACTGGAGAGGACCGAAAAAGTATGTGCAAACACCATTTTCGTGTCTAGAACCCGGTCGAAACCCGGTCAAACCGGACCAAATTCCTTCAGACTGGATCCCGTTGTGAGTATAAATAAGAATAAATCTCATTTTTTCCCCCTGAACTCGTACCTCGGTTACATTTTACCCCCTAGAATCGAAAATGTTGCAGAACTCAATTCAAAACTTAGACACGTGTTACAACTAGCCACTTTCCAACTCAGAACTCGGTTACATACTGTTCTGAAAGGGTATAAGCGTATTTTTACATATAATGAATACTTTTAATGTTTAAATATTATCAGATATATTAATTATTAGAATAATTATTAAATATTACAATTGTTTCAAAAATATAAATACTTTATTCAAAAATGAAAGAACAAATCCCGCGCACACACAAATCTAGGGGGGTTTGTTCTATCATCGCGAAAATGGTGAAACCTTCGACATCCAAATCTCCGGCGAAATCGAACCCTAGCAGCACTGGAGGAGGTTTTAGAATGAAGTCTCCGGCGCAGAAAAAAGAAAAAAACCGTGCCAGCGAAGTCTCCGACGGCATACTCGAAGAAAAAATCTCAGGCTCGGAGAAAAAAAACCCAAGTCTCCGACGAAAAGAAGAGCTGGTCGAAAGACAAATTCCTCAGAGAGCGCGTCGATCAATAATAGACCAGTATATGGAGAGAAACCTTTTTTATGTATGTTTGGATCTGTTTTTAGGGTTTGAAAAGTGTAGGGACCACATTGTGGTTTTGGTTGGAGTTATGTTTCGATTTCGTAAAGAATCTAAGTAGGGGCCACCATTGTTTTGTTGTTTCCTTAGTTTTGAGCGTTAGAAGCTTTAAATACAAAATAATGGGGGGACCAATGGTGGTTGTTGTCTGTTATTGGTTTTGTGTGCTTTTGAATTTGTTTAGTAGTTGTATTTTAATACTACTTTGGTTGATTTTAATTAAAAATTGTTTGATTATTGTTTCAGTTAAAGGGTCTGGTATGTTCACGTTCAAAGTTCACCATGAGGGTAGAGGGGAAGTGGTGAATGAGTGTTTGACCTACGTTGGTGGCCGGATTGACTACGTAGACCACGTAGACGTGGACAGACTGTCCTTGTTGGAGCTAGACAAGATTGTAGAGAAAAATCTTGGATACTCAGCGATTCCCATGTACTATCTAGAACTTATGGGGAGTTCTTTGCCCTGGACTGTGATATGAGCCTGTTTATAGCAGTGTCAAAGCTGTATGAGGAGTCTGAAGAATTGAATTTGTATGTTGATCACCCCGTACAAGATGTATCTGTTGTAGAAGAGCCTGGACTATTGCCCCCAATGCCTGCAATTGAAGAGTTTGAAGCTGAAGAGGAAGAACAAGTTCAAGACTTTGAAGTGGAAGAGCCTGAAGAAGTTGAAGAGGAAGAGCCTGGACAGAGTCAAGTCGTGGATGAGGCACAGAGTCAAGTTGAAGACCCTGAGCATGATGGAGACGTTGAAGTTCTTATCGAAGACCTGACTGAAGCTCAACCTGAATTGAGTCAGACTCAACCTGAAGACCTTATTCACAATGTAGACCTGACTTACCCTGAACTAGAATTGACTCAGACTCAAACTGAGTTGGGCCAAAATGAAGATGAGTTGGGCCAGACTGAAGTGGATTTGGGCCAGCCTGAAGCAGGGAGTGAACAAGATGACTTGGGCCAGAGTCAAGCAGATGACTTGGGCCAGAGTGAAGCAGAGGAGTTGGGCCAGAGTCAAGAAGATGACTTGGGCCAGAGTCAAGCAGAGGAGTTGGTCCAGAGTCAAGCAGATGACTTGGGCCAGAGTCAAGCAGAGGAGTTGGGCCAGAGTCAATGAGATGACTTGGGCCAGAGTGAAGCACATGAGTTGGGCCAGAGTCAAGCACATGACTTGGGACGTAATCAAGAGATTGAGGAGTGTCAAGACCATCTTGATGACCTTGAGCAAGACAGTGGGTTTGAGAACAGTGAAGACGAAGTTGAAGTCAATGGCGTTGCTATGGACCGTGGTCTAGGATTAAAGGGCAAAGGAAAGCTACCTCTTACTGATGATGAAGCCAGTTCTAACGAGGACAGTGACTATAACGAGGAGGAAAACATTATGCTGGAAGATGAGTCGTCTAGTGAAGATGAGCCTGAGCCTAAGCCTACTAAATTGTCCAGGAAAATTCTCCCCAAGTTTCAAGAATTCCGTGAAGACATTGACATGGCAGACCCCAAGTTTAAGTTGGGCATGGTATTTTCAAGTGGGGCAGTCTTCAAAAATGCCATAAGGGAGTATTCTATCAAGGCAGGCAAAGAGCTGAAGTTCAAAGTGAATGATCGACAAGTTGTTATGGCTTTTATTGGCAATGTATCAGATTTGTGGCTTTGACAATTTTTATGCCTTTTTATTCATTACTAAGGTATCAGATTTTTTGTCAATGTTAAACTAAAACCAAACTTCAGACCAAGCTAGAAAATACCACATTCCATTACAAAATACCAATTTACATTACAAAATACCAATTACAAACTTTAGACCAAACTTCAACTATCATAATCCCCAAAACATTACAACATAACTTCACAATTACATCAGTCTCACTTAACACACTTAATAAACAACCACAATCAATTCAAAACATATACTTATTTGAAACAGATGACATAAACAAGAGCAAGAATGATGAGAACCATATAAAACTTGATCTTTTGTGCTTCTGTAGTTATCTTCTCCCTCAGTCTATTCAGCTCGTCTTCGTCTCCGCCATAACCATAATTCTTTGACACTTCAACTTGTTTCAAAGCCATTTCAAGATTGTTAATCCTTTTAAGTAAACCAGGAATTATTTGAACTGACATTTTACACATCTCAGGATTAACCCAAAACACCCATAAAAACAAGGACACGAAATCAGTAACACAAAACAACAACGAACACGATAATAGGGAAAATACCAATTACCTTGTATCTTGAACACCCATAAAAACGCCGACCAGGATGATCACCTTTCCACGCCGTCTGTAGAACACACGCCATCTTGCATCGACACCGCGGCCTCTGCTTGTCATCGGAATGGCGTCGCTCCGTCAGAGAGATTACTCTTGGAAGACGACGCCATTGACGAACAGCGGATTAGATTAGGGTTTTGTTTCGGGAACAAGGTTTTTTTCGCGATCTAGGGTTCAACCAAATCGCGATTGAGTTTCGCTTTGGTATTTTCGATTTAAGTTCTTTCTTCTATTTATTATTCGAGCTTATTTCATTTAGATTTTAGTTTTCAATTTCTTTTTCACTTCAAATAAACTAAGTTAGGGGTAAAATCATAATTCCATCAATAAAGCCTTTAAAATCATGCCACATCATCAAAACGTTATAATTTAACGTCCAAATACTGACGGAAGTGGCTAGTTGTAACACGTGTCTAAGTTCTGAGTTGTGTTCTGCAACATTTCCGAGTCCAGGGGGTGAAATGTAACCGAGGTACGAGTCCAGGGGGCAAAAATGGGATTTATTCTATAAATAATTTGGGCTTGATTTCGGGGAAACCTAGCTTCCCAAGTAAAAAATTGACGAAACCATCTCCTTTCGATTTTCATTTTCTTTAGCCTGAGTTTTCTCAAATCCCACCATCATCTCGCAATTTACGTCATCGTCACTGCGCTTCCCGACGGATCCCGTTCTTCGCAGCCTGAGTTTGTCCATTTTTCAGGGTTTCCGAGAGGTAAGTGACGAGGGTTTCTTAGATTTGGGGATTTTTTTTTTCAAAATTTTGTGTTTTAATTCTAGAATATGATGATGAATTGATGATTATTCTCATGATTATGTTGAATTTAAATTAATTTGGCGATGATTTGATGATTGTGATGGTGATTATGCTGAATTAAAATTAATTTGATGATAAATTGATGATTGTGATCAGGATTGTGTTGAATTAAAATTAATTTGATGATTATTCTCATGATTATGTTGAATTCAAATTACTTTGGGGATGAATTGATGATTGTGATGGTGATTATGTTGAATTAAAATTAATTTGATGATGAATTGATGATTGTGATCATGATTATGTTAAATTTAAATTAATTTAATGATTATTGTCATGATTATGTTGAATTTTAATTAATTTGATGATTATTTGATGATTGTGATGGTGATTTGTGAATATGTGGAATTGAAATGATTGTGATGATGAAGTATGGCGTCCAATCCGGCACGGAAGTATTGCGACCTCGTCGAAGGACGAGCAAGTGCAAGCAAATGCAAGTTTTGCGGGCACATCATGGGCGGTGGTGGAATCACTCGTGTGAAGAACCACTAGACGAACGTGGACAAGACAAAAGGCGTGAAGTTGTGCGACAAGGTTCCCCCTAGACAAATGCGAGAGTTACTCTATGGGAACTCTCAAAAGAAGAAGTAATGTAAGAGTTTGGGTGAGTCGATACGAGACGACCTCCGAAAAAGTCTAAGGGAAGACGAGACTCTGACGAAGATGTAGACGAAGAGAATGAACTCTGTCGGGTAAAGAGGAGGTCCCGAGAAGCACAAGCAGCTGAACAATGGGGGAAAGAACATGAAGTTCCCGATGGATCTTCTGGGTCTCCCGAGCTAAGAAGATATGCTACAGCGCACCGTCGTTGTACCAAAGCGATAGTGCGCGCCAGAGGAGGGTGGATGAATCGCACCCCGATATCAAGAAGATGTTGGCCAAAGCCATCGGCCGATTCTTCATTCACTCGCAAGCTGCCGTAAATAAGACGCTTGACCATCACTTCATGAACATTTTCATGTTTCCGGTGAAATCGGTAAGTAAAAATATTTATTCTCGCTTTTACAAGTATAAATTGCAATCTTGTATATTTGCTATATTGATCTTGTTTAAATGTAGGACCGAATGTCCCGGTGCCCAGCCCGAAAGACACTCACGGCTGGATCTTCGACGAGGAGGTAGAAGACATGCGAGCTTATGTCGAAGAACAAAAGGTCAAGTGGCAGATGTACGAATGCACCATCATGGCAGATGGTTGGACCGAACCCACGAGATTAAGCATCATAAATCTTATGGTTTATTATGGTGGATTGGCCGTCTTCCTGAAGTCAATTGACGCGTCCGACAAGATCAAGAGTACGGAGTACCTAATCGGGATACTCTTTGAGGTGATTGAACAAGTGGGACCTACTAACGTCGTACAGATCGTCACCGATAACGGGTCCAACTACAAGTTTACTAGGGAAGAAACTGATGAGAAAGTACATTGGATGCCATGCGATGCATATTGCCTAGATCTGATGTTCGAAGATATTGGGAAGAGGCCAAGTGACGACAACGTGGTGAAATTCATCTACAATCACGACTCCATGTTGTCAAGTTGAGAGAGACTAATACAGGTGAAATTATGAGACCTGGGGCAACAAGGTTCACTACCAACTACTTGGCTCTAAGAAGTCTCTGAGCCAAAAGATCACCTCTCAGAAACCTCTTCACCTCTCAATGGTGGGAGGATTTGAGGTTGTCGTCCTCTCGAGATGGGAAATGGGTTTCTGAGAACGCTTTACAAACCCGTTTTTGGCAAAGGAGTCGACGACGTGTGTGCCATATTTGAGCCCATGTACACGTGTTTACGACTAATGAACTCGAAAGTGCATCCGACCATGTGGTTGTTGTACTATGTGTTCAATGAGATGCGGAAACGGTTAGAATCACTTCACGAACGTCGCTGGATCGTAGACATCATCGACAACCGGTGGAACAACCAATTAGGCCACCCGTTACATGAAGCAGATAACATCTTTTTTTAAATTTTAATATTATAATTATGTCCCTAACATTATGTTAAATTATGTGCAACTTTCTTCCTTAATCCAAACTTGTAATACAACAGGGAAATCCATAAGGATAGTACCCATATGGTTAGTGACCAAGGTGTTCGACAATCTACACCCCGACGGAGATTCATCGACGTTGGCAAGTGAGTTGTTGTCATTTCGAGACATGCGAGATAACTTTGGACATAAAAGTTATTCATGTTTTATTCACTTATTAACTACATTCGTATTGATTGCAGCTACGTGGTGGGAACTATACGGGAATCATACACCTACGTTGCAGAAGCTGCCAAGGCGAATCCTATCGCAAACAGCTTCCTCATCTGCTTGTGAGAGGAACTAGAGTACGTTCGCTTTGATCCACACAAAGCAAAGGAACCGCTTAGTGCACTCATCGCTCGACAAGCTTGTCTTTGCAAGCTACAACATGAAGTTGAGCTTGAGAGACAAAAGAACAAGGTATGCGGACGAAATGGAATCTCTTGATCCTCTTGATATCATTGAAAGGGCTTTCAATAAGTCAGGCGTGGATGATGAGGGCGACGATGAGCTTTATCGTTGGATCGATCTGGTCCACATGGATGGTGCTGACAACTTGCTCAATCCTTTGGCGGAATCTCATGCTCGGGTAGAAGGAATAAACGTCAAACAAGTTTTGAGTAAGGAGGTCGGAGTTGATACCCGTGATCATGATTCCGGTAATAGCGGTAATGACTGCATTTACTCTCGACTTTATTGTTTCAAAGCTTATGGTTCGAATGATTATGTGTCGCAGAGGCAGGTGGTCATGGAGACCATCAATATAGAAGTGGTGGGTCGTCACACGGGGGCAGTGGGTCACTATACAGGGGCGGCGAGTTTTAATACGCGGGCGGCAGCGGCGGGGAGCAATCCAGGGCCAGAGAATCTCAATACAAGGGCGGTGAGTCTCAATACGGGGGCGGCGGGGAACAAACGGGGATGAGCCCTTCAATATGTTTCTTTTTTATTCGGTAAGTGGAGGGAATCAAGACAGGAACCAAAGAGGTGTGAGCGATGCGATGTCAATGTCGGGTAGTATATGAAGTTGATATGTTGACTTATGAATTTGGATTGTTCTCTCTTACACCCGACGATTCTGAGACTGGTTATCCACTGCCAATGGCGTCATACGACCCTTACGAGAACCAGTCTTACTCATCCTACCCTTACGTCTACATCCCCGTCCTCGTCCCCGTAATACCCGTTATCCCAGTGGAGGACACACAGGAGTCGTACAGTGACTACAATCAAACCTCTTTCATATGTTGGGAGGTCGGATATTGTCCGTACTCGCAGCCCATTAGTCTTAGCTAGGAGTCCTACAATTATCACTTCCGTACGTGGATGAGCACATATTCTAGTTCTATTACGTGGTACCAGTATAATATGATGGTGGATGATCAACCACGGCGCACATCTAGGCCGCGCAGATCTCAACCCCCGAGATACTCCACTTATAATTAGTGTATTTTATCGTACGTGTTGTAATAAATTTATACTCTACTTATGGTACTTTTTGTTTTACAACTCAATTTATGATTCGTATGAACATTTGATGTTTGAACTATGAAAAATATGTTTATTTTTGTAAAATATTTGTATGAATACCCCTTGGTTTTCTACAGTTTTTGTCGGTTTTCTCTACGGTAAGCGGTTTCCTGCCGGTACCAATTTCCTTTTTTTTGTCTGAATACCCCTTGATTTCCCCTCCAGTAAGCGGTTTACCCCAAAAATTAAAGTCCCGGTATGGTAACGGTAATGGTAGGGTGAACCTTGGTTCTCTGTACTTTAATCGAAACGGAGTGTCTCATCTTGACATTAGGCAATGGTAGTCACGGAAGAAAGGACTTCTAAGTGCACTTCTCTGCCTCACGAAAGTGTCGTGTTCCATGTGGCACGGAAATAGGAAAAGAATTTCTGACAATCCACGGAAATAGTAGTGGGTAGGTCTGAAATAGCAAACCGAATTTGTACTGTTGGACCGAATGTGTAGATGGCAGAGAGACGATGGAAAGTTTTTGTTTTTTCTTATTTTTGTAAGGGTGATGTAGCTAAATAGCTAATTTAAAGTTATAAATTTGCAAAATAGCCAAGATTTGTCTTAATTTAGTGAAATAGCCAAAATGTGTTGTAATCTGATTTAAAAAAATTTGATCCCAAGAGTAATTTTTTTTAAGTGATGAATTGCCTATAATAATCGTCAAAAAATTTAATCTTGGCTGTCAAAAAAATTTTGAAAATGTAAATTTGACTACTTTGCTGAAAAGTTGAAACTTTGTTCTGTCAATAAGTTTCAAATGACTATTTTGTACAATTTTTCCTTTTTTTAATTAATCTAATCCATTAGATGAGCAACGATTGGAAAATCAATGGTTGAAAAATAACTTACTGTTATTTGAATGTTGGGTCCTCTGATTTTACACAAAAATAAATAAATTTTAACTCATTCATTTATTTCTCCTATAGATACATCTCATTTCTTACCATTTCATTCACAAATCAAACTTTCATCTTTCTCAAACTCTCAAATCCTCTCAAATTCTCTACAGATACTTCTCTACAACAATCTCTTGATATATATTTTATAGTTGACTATATAAATTTTTATTATATAATTAAGTTTATATTCTAATTTTTTTGATATAGTTTAGTTTATGTAATTTGTATCATACAGTTCAGTTTATAAATTTTTCATTCTATAATTATGTCATACAAATATATGTTATAGTTTTAATTATCATTTATATTATATACTTAAATGAATATTACTCAATATAGTTTATTAATACATATCACGTATGATGAGTCATCATCTCACCTATCGAGATTCTCTCGAGATTCACGTGAATCGCGTCAAAGTTCTAGTCGCACTGTCACGCTGTCACAATTACGACAACAAGAGCAACAAGAAGAAGTTCAACAACCCTCTCCACCATACCAATTTCCACAAAATTGGCTAAACATTTCTCAACTTCTCAAATACGAAAACACCGAATACCAACCACCACAATGGCATCCTCCAAATGTCCATCTAAAATTAGCCCGATTCGCTTCGATCTCTCCTTATCAACCAGAATATCTACCACAATTTTTTTCACAACAACCTCCACCTCCTCATCGTCTGATTCAAGAACAATATTATACACAACATCCTTATCCTCGTCCTGTTCATGACCAACCTTCTAACTCCCACCAACATCCACACGAAGACTCTTATCTCGTATATCAACAACAACTTCGTAGATTTCAACACCAATCACTTCCTTCACCACCTCAACACGAGTCACCTCCTCCACCACATCAACACGAGTCACCTCATCCACCGCCTCAACACGAATCACCTCCTACACAAGAAGATCCCAAAGAACAAGAAAACCCACAAGCTTAACAACTAAAGAAGAAAAGAAAATCACGTTTTGAAATGTGGAAATACTTCCAGGAGATCCACAATGACGAAGGAAAGAATGATCTATGTAGAAAATGAGGGAAGCTCATCAAAGCCGACTCTTCTACTCACGGTACTTCCTTGTTGCGCCACCACTACACGATGTGCATCAATGCCGGATCTTCTTCATCTCATGTCAGTATCCACGATCCCGTTAAATTTAGAAAAGAACTCGTTAAATACATAGTTTTATACCGACAATCTTTTTCTCACGTAGAAAGTGAAGGCTTTGGTAGTTTTGCGCATAATATTATATAAAGAAAAACTCTCAGTAAAGAAATTATGAAAAAAATAGGAGAAAAAGACACACTTAGAGTCCGCTTCATGTCTGCTCGGTTTAGTGTAGCGCTCACTTATGATATATGGTCGGGAAATGCCAAAATGGCCTGCATATCTGTTGTAGTTCATAACATAGACGAGGCTTGGAATCTAAACAAGAAGATCATAGCCTTTAAAAGAATAGAGGGTAGTCATACAGCAGATGCCATACTAGGAATCCTTCTAAATGTTATAGAAGAGTGGAACATTCGTGAGAGAATCATTTCAATAATTATTGATAATTCCACCAACAACGACTCCATGGTGAGAGCTTTACACTTTAAGATAACCAATCCCTCTTTTACACCAAAGGTGTGCTACCCATATCATAAATCTTATAATGAAAGCTGGGTTTAGGCATTTGACGAGTGTATTAGTAAGATTAGAGAAGCCATAGCTTGGATAAACAGTTCAACCCAGAGAGTAGACGAACTCAAGAGGCTTTTTTTTATTTAACGATCTTGACGAGAAGGTCTTCTACACCGATAACAGGATTAGGTGGAACTCAACATTTTTAATGTTGAATCCCATCTTGGCCAATACATAAATAGAAGATACACGTGAATTCGTGAACATAATCGGTGGTCATGACATAACTGAAGAAGACATCGCATTGGCTAAGTGCTTTACTCATTTTCTTCACCTTTTTTTACGATGAAACAGTACTTGTCCGCCGTTTACACATCCACATCTTATTTAGCGATACATAGTATTACAAAAGTCGCCTAGCATCTTCACGATTGCAACCATTTTGAAAATTTTCAACCATTTGTCGCAGCTATGAGAGCAAAAAAATTTAAATATTGGGGAACCTCAACAATTCCTTACTTGTATGGTTTTGCTTGCATTCTAGACCCCCGAATAAAATTTGGGGGTTATCTTACATTTTCACAGTATTTAAAACGTCATACTGGACTAGATTACGTGGCACATGATCATACTAGGGTCGTGGAAGAGTTTTACTCATTGTTCAGGTTTTACCAATGATAAATTCCAACGTGTCTCGAGCCGAGTCCACCCTGAAACTCATCAAGAAGTAAAGGAATGTTCCTAGATATAGCTTGTTTTTCCCGAGGCGAAACTTCATCTCCAAGATCGTCATCACATCTCCAAACCACTCAAGAGACGTCTAAATAAGACGATATCGTGCTATACACCTCTCAACAATTTGACTTCATGAGTCAAGACGACCTCAACTTACTGTCATGATGGCATAAACACGAAAACATATTTCCAATATTATCCAATATGGTCTGTGATGTACATTCGATCCTAGTTTCAACGGTGTCGACCGAGTCCGTATTTAGTAGCTCGGTTCGCATCATTGACGATCGAAGGCAGAGTTTGAAACCCGAAATGGTCGAGACACTCACCGTTTACAAAGATTGATGTCAACACGAACAACGTTCCCAAGAAAAATTTGTGAACATTGATCTTGTTGATAATTTTGATATGAACTTTTAAAACATTACTATTAATGACTTGTAGTCTTATTGTAACTTTTTACTCATAATCTTATTGTAATGTTTTTACCTTTTTTTTAAGTTATTAATAAAGATGAAATTCATTTTACATATTAGTACATTCTTTTAAACTTTTAACATTTGAGTCCCTTTCGTTTATTATTTAAATATGATTGTTTATTTTTTTTTACTTAATGGAAATTAATGGATATGCTAATTTCCGTTTTGTCTAACGAAAATTCAACTTCCGTTAAGCAATGGAAGACAATAAATTTTCTAACGAAAATACCACTTCCATTAAGCAATGAAAGGCTCTTTATTGGAAGTGGCATTTCCATTACCTTCTAATAGCTGCCATGAGGAGCGTCTAATTCCTTAATTTATCTATGCATGATGAAGAATCATTTTCTTCTTGATTATCGGACCGAGGTTGACTAGATTCATCCATCAATCATTATTAGTATTGTGAAAAAGTTATATATTTGCTCAAATTTCATTGTGCTCGTCGTTTCTTTCTTTTGTAGAAAGCATGCACAAAATATGCGATTATTTGAACATAGTTTTAGATTCACTTTGACTTAGGTCTATAGCATTGATTGTACTAAGATGATTTCTCATGTATCTATGAGTATATTACCAAATTGCTAATGGAAATTCCGTACCATTTTAAAAAAAAATCCCTTAATTTTGAAAACGAAAAATATCATATTCATCCTTTGTGTTTTATCGAAATGCCGTGTTTATTCCCACCGTTTTTAGGAATATCAAAAGTATCCCTTAAGATTCCTATTAATATCAATCATATACCTTAAAACGAATTTATCTATCAAAATACTCCCTTTTTTATATAAAATTTTGTCTATTTTTTTTTTTAATTTTTTTAAAAGGCCAAAATGTCCACACTTTAAATGTTAATATCAATATCAATAAAAAATAAAAAATAGGATATAAAATATATAAATAAACATTTAAAGTGAGGGCACGGCCTATTTCAAAAAATTAATTCCTGAAAAATAGACCAAATGTTACATAAAGGGTGAATTTTGATAGGTAAATTCGTATTAAGGTACATAATTGATGGTAAAAGAAATCTTAAGGGATGCTTTTGGTATTTTTAAAAACGGTGGGAATAAACGTGGGATGTCGATAAAACACAGGGGATATATATGATATTTTCTGTTTTAAAAATGTTAATACCTGTTCTTAAAATTAGTGTTTTAAATTTCGGCAAATTCCGGCAAAAATCGGCTGCAGCACCGCTGCCGGAGCAAAAACGGCCGACGAAGAGCATGTTTTTCGTTTCGTCGTCGTTTTATTAAAAGTTGGAGAAAATTTACACAAATGAGATTCAAATCATGACCTACGTTTGGGTGCACAAGTGTTTAATTACAATATTGTTATAATTTATACAAATTGAATATAAATATATAAATCGATAATTTTAATATAAAATCATATAAAAAGAAAAATAAAATAATAAATCTATAATTATTATAAATTAAGTTATTAAAAATGTCCACTTATAAAATACATATTTATACACCTAGATATATGTGTTAGAGATAAATACACAGCTATTGAAATTAATGAGAGTATTTGATATGATATTTGTGGAAAAAAAATAATTAGATATTGAAGACTATAAAATATAGTTGGCATAAATCTCAACTAAATATTGAAAAAATACATACATACATACATACATACATACATACATATAACATATTAGGTAACATTATTTTCATTCGGTTTTCCACCGGCATGTCAGTTTTCCATCGAAAACGACATTTGTCATTTTTCATATTTTTTCTGTTTAGTTTTCCATCGTCTTGTCAATTTTCCGTGAATCAGAAAGCTCGAAACGGCGTCGAAATGGCATTTCGAACTAATTATTAAAATCAATTTTGTACCCTAAATTACTTTTAGCGATCAAAATTCACTATTAACTCCTCAAGTTATTGACTTTTTGTAATTATAATATGAGGTCTCCATTTTATCATTAATGGATCATTTTCTTTTTTTTTACTCTGATACATACGAGTATTTGAAAAAAATTATTCAAACGTGAACCCGAACAGAGAAGGACGAAGTAAATGAGGTGTTTGGCAAACGATTTCAAGTGAAAGACACTGAGCAAAGAACGTCGAGTATGAATGGAATAACGATTTCTTTCGAACATGTAAGCACGAGGTAATTAATATTTGTTTGATTGGAATATGGGATTTGAGAGTTAAGGTTAGGTTTAATTCGAACAAGTAACCATGCGGTAATTTGGGTTTGAATTATTTAAATATGGGTTTTAAGGGTAGTTATTGTTATGTCGTCATTTTCACAAGGTAAAAATGACACCCCGAGGACAAAAATAATAGGGCAAACCCATGCGAAAAGCCCAAGCCCACAAGCAAAATCCTTTGGTCAAATCTCGAATCAAGTTTAAGAGTCAACTTCACTCTTGCCTTTAACCCGAGTTTTGCCTTCAACCTAACGCTTGCCTTCAACCTAACTCTTGCCTTCCACCCGAGTTCTGTCTTCAACCTAAGCCTTACATTCAATTCATTTCGGCTCCCAAACATGTCTTGCCACCAACACATATTGGTCACAAAACATATCTTGTCGCAACCCTTCTTGGCCATAAAATAAGCTTTGCCTTCAACTCATTTTGGCCACCAAATATGTCTTACTGCCAATACATATTTGCCACAAAACATGTCTTGCTGTCAACCAATTTTGGCCATAAAATAAACCTTGTCTTCAACTCATTTGCCCAGTAGGCATGTCTTGTCGCTAACCCATATTGACCACAAAATATGTATTGCCGCCAACCCAATTTGACCACTAAATAAGCTTTTCCTTCAACTCTTTTTGCCCACCAAATGAGCCTTACCGCCAACTCATTTTGGCAAAAAACTGAGCCTTCCCGCCAACTCATTTTAGCTACAAAACATGTCTTGTCTTCAACCCATTTTTGCCACCAAATAAGCCTTGCCTTAAACCCATTTTAGCCATAAAACAATCCTTGTCGCCAACTCATTTTGGCCACAAAACAAGCCTTGCCGCCAACCTGATGACGCCACCAACCTAATGGTGCCGCCAATCTGTTGACAATGCAAACTCCTCCTTGCCGCCAACCTGCCTCTCCCTCCTTGACGCCAAATTTATGCGCTAACCCCATGGAGACATCAACTCTTGCATGCCGCCAACTCAAGCATGACGCCAACCTTAAAATACCAGTCATGTCTTAGTCCATGTGTCTCCAAGGCACACACAAAGCTCCTGATAACTTCCAAGACTACTATAAATACCCATCTCAACCCTATCTCAAGGTAAGTTCTCTTGACTTGTCGAAACTCTGCACAAATCTCTCCCACTCTAGAAAACATAAAGACGAGCACAAATCGTTCACAAAGACCACAATGCAACAAAGCTAATGTTGAGCGTCGGAGCGTGTGACAAGGGAAAACCCTTCGCATCTCTCTAGATTCACATTTTCTCATGCTTTAGGTGAAGGTGCGAGGATTCAAAGGCTTGATAAGGAACGCGCATAACGCTAAGACATGTAGACTTGAAGAGAAGATCGAGGATCGAAGGTGAGGGTTCAAGAGAGGTTTTATAAGCTTAAGGCAAGGCTTCCGAGAGATATTCCACGAGTTAAACGCAAAGTCTCATAAAAAGATTAAAATGGTTGAAGAAAGCAAAGACTCAAGGACTCGACGAAGAACATGAAAGATCCAAAGACTCAAGGGCTCGACAAAGAACTTGGAAGATTCAAAGATCTAGAGACTCAAAAACCCGAAGAACACAACCGGAAAGACGAGAAATGAGAGTTTTGACCACACTTAACCTATGTTCGGTCACAGGGTCCGGCCTTAGATCGAACCATTGACGGTTTTAAGTGTTAACCCAAAAATGATGTTAATAGTTAGGTTTGTTCGAAGTCTGGAGGTTTTATATTTATTTGAAGTAGTAACCATGAGGGATTAAAGCGTAAGGTAATATAGGGACTTCATCTTATATTATAAAAAAATTCAACGACTTTCAAGGATTGAGAGTGGATTTTGATGGTTAAAGATAAGGTAGGGTACAAATTTTAGATTATAAAAAAATTCAACGACTTTCAAATCTTATATTATAAATTTGGTGTTGTCTCTAAAATTTCCATCGATGATGCTAAGCAGAACTTGAGGGCCACAGCGGCGCGTGGAGCACTACCACTTCCCTATCTAACCTTGAGCCAAGTCGTGATACTAAAGAGAAGGACCGAGCGACGCCCGAGTCACGCACAACCATTGTGCCACCTCTTCCTAACATTGCACTGACCACTAAGCTAGTGGTCTCGCCAAGCTGACCTCCTACTGTCAGTGAGGAGCTCAACATTACAAATCCCTCTACAAGCTTTCAAGACCTCATACATCTCAATATATTTATCACCAAAGTTAATGCGCTCTCGAGAACTTTAAGTGTGCATTTATAAAGAGGATTTATTTCATCATGGGACAAGTGGGTATTAGATATGTTAACACTTGATTTTGGGCAAACACTTAAGAGCGTCCGCGGTTCGTCCCAAGGCCCAACCTTGAAGTCGTTTTCGTAAGCTTAGGTGTCATCAATGTCTGGATACTCCAACCTTGTAGGTAAGGTTACACTGGTTCAAGTCATGGAAATGAAATAATCAATGAACTTAGAGGGACGCAAAGGGTTTTTCCCTAGCGCTCTCTCCGGCACTCAACATTAGTATTGGTGTATGTCGAGATAATAGAGAATTAGAGTCTTTAACTAAGAACTTTAGATTGTGTGTTTCGCTATACAGAGGTTTGCCCATAGATATTGACTTGCATTGCATGAGGTAAGGGTCCCTATTTATATGACCTAAGAGTGACTACTTTCTACACAAGTCATAAGGCAGACGGATATGATCCTCGAGCTAGAGCTCTCGCCCTAGTGCCCTTGGTTTCATACTTGGGTGGCGATACATTATCAAGGGGTCGCGTAGACGACCTTTAGTCTCGCCATAGCGTGCGACACCTTGTTGAGGGGTCGTGTGGATGATCTTGGTTTCGCCCTGGTGTGGCGAGACCTGGTTGAGGTGTCCCGTATCTTTGGTGGGCGAGGGCTTACACTTGGGATCAACACCGAATGTCACTTCAAAGCACAAAAAACCTGAGGCGTAATCACGACTCGAGACAACTATGTAAGCATCAGCCTCACACCATGGCGTGGCGACACCTTGTTGAGGGGTCGCATGGATGACCATGGTCTCGCTGTGGTGTGGCGAGACCTGGTTGAGGTGTTTCTTATCTTCGGTGGACGAGGCTTGAACTTGCGATCAGCAATGACTATCATTTCAGATCACAAACCTGAGGCACAATCACGACTCGAGACAACTACGTACGCATCAGCCTCACACCAACGAAACCAAAGTAGCCATTAAATAGGAATATGGCTCGAGTGTAGGGGTGAAAGACTAGACAAGTTATTTCCTGATCAATCTTTGAAGCACTGACTTTGTACTACACTAGTTTATGAATATGTTTGTACGTAAAACGCTCCAATTTTTTATTAATAATTTTATCAGAAAATTAGAAAAATAGCCAACTTAAACGTTTGACATAGCTAAATAGCCAACGTTTGATAAATCTTAGGTAAATACCCATAAATAATGACGTGGCCTAATATATGGAGGTGAATATTTATTTAAGATTTACACCTGTAAATATATGAAAATGACTATTTACCTAAGATTTACCAAACGTTTGCTATTTAGGAATGTCAAACGTTTAAATTGTCTATTTTCCTAATGTACCCTAATTTTATTAGTATGTGATCATATGAAATTATTATGTGTATCAGCTTCGTTTATGTGAATCAATGGAATATTTTACTGTATTATTCGGTCATAAGTTTCTAGTATGACTAAATAATAATTAAAGTTTCGTTTATGGGAATGACTAGTGATGGTTTCTAAATTTCTTCCCACAAATGGCGCGATAAGTTCTAGAACTGACATGTCGCTTCTAATTGGTCTCCCCCTATATGGTGAACACACTATTAAAAGTGACAACTCACTTCTAAATCTTTTTCGGATGTTGATTACAAGCGACGAAAAAATCGGCTAGTCGTTTCGCTATGTGTGGAAATTGAAGCATGTTTGTGTAATTTAAATGAAAAAAAGAGATGACAATATTGCATTTGGAGATGACGCAGAGATACCAACAAAAGATTTATGGGGTTGGAAGATTCTAGAAGACATGTATGATTTTCTTCCTCACTTTTGAAAAGTAGATGAAATTGAACCACCAAAGATAGATAAGCATTAAGATCATACTACTCGACCTATATCACCGACACTGAGGTTGGACAAAGAAATATCACTTCCTCACTTTTGAAAAGTAGATGAAATTGAACCACCAAAGATAGAGGAGCTTCAAGATCATACTACTCGACCTATATCACCGACACCGAGGTTGGACAAAGAAATGTCAAGTGAGAGGACGCGCAATTAAAGAGTATTGAAGAGCTTTATGAGATAACCGAAAACCAAAATTACATTAACTTCTTATGTCTTTTTGGTGATTGTGAGCCTCTAAGCTATCAAAAAGCGGCCGAAAAATGTGAATTGGAGAGACGCCATGGACGAAAAAATCAGCTTAATCATGAAGAATGAAACATGGGAACTTACTACACTTTCACAATGACACAAAGCACTCGGATTGAGATGCATGTACAAGGCGTAGAAGAATGCTAAAAGATACTTGGAGAGATACAAGATGGACTAGTGGTGAAAGCCTATAGTCATAGACAATGCATTGACTACAAAGAGGTATCTGTTCTCGTTGCTCAATTTAAAACTACTAGACTAATTATTCTTTGGTAGACCAAAATAGATGGAGGATTTAAGATATGGATGAAAAGTTAACGATTACTAACGGTTTTCTAAACAAAAAGAAAGTCAAGATGAAGTATAAAGACCATATCACATGCGTATTCACAAGCCTCTCAAGTTGGAAACTTTTGTGAAGTTAACGAGTATACTTGGAGGTGCAAATCAATTTTAAAGGGGGGATGTTGAAGTATTAAACTTAATTGTATTTAGGGCATAAGAAATTCTAGAAATTCTAGAATAATCTTATGTTTTCCTAAATGTCATTAACTAAAAAAAATCTCTAGAATAGTTGTATTTAGAGATTTTCATAGACTAATATAAAAAAAGATGTAATCCTACACTTTTGTATCAACCCAAAGTAAAAAGTTATCATTTTCAACAAAGTATTCTCTTACCTCTCTAGTTTTTACCCGGGCCTCAAATTTCCAAACACTTTTCCTAAACACCCAACCTTTTCCAATATCCATTTGGTATCTTGGGGAAGGAAATCGACGCTGGACGGACCATAAATAATAGCTTTGTTGCTATCAAAGACGTTCTTGAACATCGATTATTGGCTACAACAAGAAAATGAATTAAATATTATATGTATATTAAGTGTGTGTTGATACAAACAAACGTACCGTGAATGATCAAGTTGTTGTTGGCTGGGATTTTCTTAGTAAGATTGGACCACCGATTGTGGGTCCTGAGGGACACGACTGCTTTCTTGGTTTTTTGGGTTGTTCGTCTTGAGGTCTGTCTTCTTCTGAGCGAGCTCGATTTGAAGATTCTTGATGATCCTGTGGGTTCCGGTGACCGGGAATTTGGCGCGCATCTTTGACTCTTATACTATCGACGTCATTGCTTCATTGCGTAGCTCTTCTCATACCTTCTTCTCGACGAAATTTACAATTTTTCTTACGTCATGTAGCTTGTGAACTACCGCAAACTTCTTCGACTCGTTTACCGAAAAATATCGTTAGAAGATGCAGTCCTTCTTAGGGGTGGCAATTTGGTCCGGACACGAAACACGAAACGGTTACGACACGATTTAAAGCGGATTTGGATCTCAATAAATGGATCGGTTCTTAATTGGATCGAACACGCTAACACGATTAAATAATGGTTTAAAACGACACGATTACGGTAACACGATAAAAAGCCGATTAACACGATTATTAAATGGTCGACACGAAACACGATTACGACCCGCACGAATATAATCCAATTAACACGATTACGAATAATAGCACGATTACGATCCATTTAAACACGATTAATATTATATATGTAAAATTATAAATTTATAATTATATATATATATAATTATAATTATAAACATAAAATTGATATTAGAAAATATGATGTAATAAAATAAAGTAGTATAAATATCAATTCACGTAAGATAACATATAGTCAATAGTATACCAATTGACTTAACCGGAGCAATAAGAATCACAATTCATATCGAACGATCACAATTACTATAGTATCATGATAAGATATTAAATTCAATTTTATTTTATTTCAATTTTAATTCAATTCATATCAAACAATCACGATTCACAATAACAATAGTTTCATAATAATGTATCATATTCAATTTTATTGAATATCAATTCAATTCAATTCATATTGAAAAATCACAATTTAAAATTGACAATCACAATAACTATTATATCATAATAACGTATCATATTCAATTTTATTTTATTTCAATTCAATTCATATCGAATAATTTCAATTCACAATCACAATAACTGTCATCTTATAATAATGTATCATATTAAATTGTATTGGATTTCAATTCAATTCATATTGAAAAATCACAATTTAAAATTGACAGCCACAATAACTATAGTCTCATAATAACATATCATATTTAATTTTGTTTTATTTCAATTCATATCGGACAATTACAATTCACAATCACAATAACTATCATCTCATCATAACGTATCATATTCAATTTTATTTGATTTTAATTCAATTCAATTCACAATCACAATAACTATCATATTATAATAATGTATCATATTCAATTTTATTTTATTTTAATTCAATTCAATAACTATCATATCATAATAACATATCATATTCAATTTTGTTTTATTTCAATTCAATTAAATTCATATTGAAAAATCACAATTTAAAATTGACAGTCACAATAACTATAGTCTCATAATAACGTATCATATTCAAATTTTGTTTTACTTCAATTCAATTCATATCGAACAATCACAATTGACAATTAACAATCACAATAACTATCATCTCATAATAACGTACCATATTCAATTTTATTTGATTTTAATTCAATTCAATTCACAATCACAATAACTATCATATCACAATAACGTATCATATTCAATTTATTTGATTTCAATTCAATTCAACTCACAATCACAATAACTATAGTCTCATAATAACGTATCATATTCAATATTATTTTATTTTAATTTAATTCAATTCATATCGAACAATCACAATTTCAATTTGACTATCACAATAACTATAGTCTCATAATAGCGTATCGTATTCAATTTTATTTGTATCCTATTCAATTTTATTTGATTTCAATTATAGTAAAATGACTTATTACCTCCATTTTTTTTCAAATTCAATATCTAATTTTTATCCAAATAAAACATTCATATAATTATAAATTTCTATTATTATTTCATGAAATTATAAATAATTAGACTAATATTTAGATTTGATATCCCTCCATAACATTCCCTCCATATTCTCCATAAAATTTCAGTTTAATATTTTGTTTACTTTTACCCTTCATTATTTTCCCTCCTTTTTTTTTTTTTTTTTCATATTTTGCCAAATTTGTGTGTGTGAAAAAATAAAGAAAAGAATAAAGGAAAAACAAAAGTATTAGTTAGTCACGTGACTCAGTGTCGATGTATCGGAAGTTAGTGCAAAAAGAAAGACGACAATTCTTATCTTATGAATATTTTGTCTTTGATAATTATATCGCAATTAATTGAGTCCGAATGTCTAAACACGGTTAAAACACGATTAAATACCCATTTAACACGATTATTAAACGGTTTAATTTAAACGGTTATGGATCTGTAAAAAAAATAAACGGTCGGATTTGGATCTAGATTTCAAACACGATTAATAAATGGTCGGATTTGGTTCTAGCAATTATTTATGCAAACACGATTAACACGACACGATTACGACACGAACACGAAATTGCCATCCCTAGTCCTTCTTGCACCCCTTCTTCAAGTGTTTGCACATTGCGAACAAAGAAGATGACACGAATTCCTTTGCCTCTCTCTCTATTTTCAAATGGTTTTATTTTGAGTGTGTTAAGATCAGGTTTAACGAAGTATTATTTATAATTTCGTTGGAATTAAGTTGAAATATACTTGATATGGATTGGGTATAGAACCGGGTTCAACCAATTGCATCATGTATACGCAGCTTAATAATTTAAGAGAATTAAACGGGTCTATATATTTTCGTTTGTTTCAAATGATATACACACAAAAAATACTAGCGCAAATATATGTAATAAATAAAAGATAGGGAAATTTAGTGACAAATTTATATAAACAATATATAGAGAAATCATACAACTAATTAAAAGTATTACAATTAATAAATAGCTCATTTTTCTTGAGTTTTTAATAATTAACCATTCTCATAATTAACTTAAACAATTTTTATTGATGCAATTTATCATTTTATTCTTTTGTTTTTTTATGCAATAAAGAAATCTATCCGATTTGTTGCGCTCGCATCACGTCTAAAGCCACTTTTTATTTTAATGGGTACTTCCTAGCAAAGCATCATAACACAGTAAATCTCGACGTGTGGGATGAGGCCGGATGTGGCAAGCTTTGTAAACTTTTGAATATTGAATTTTTCAACTTTGTGTTTGCACAAAAAAAAAAAAAAAAGTAATGTTCAATAATTAAGTATTACTTTTTTTTTTTTTTTTTGTTATTGAGCAAATTAGGTATTACTCTTTAGGTGAATTAATAGTCACTATTTTTTTATAAGATAATGTTGTTGTCAATGGAGATTGAACTCACGACCTTAAATGTGGCGTTGAATTACCAACTAAACTATTATTTTCGATAAAAAAAAGTGATGTAGCTAAATAGTCAATTTAAAGTTATGAATTTGCAAAATAATCAAGATTTGTCTTAATTTAGTGAAATAGCCAAAATGTATAATAATCTGGTTTCAAATTTTTTTTAACCCCAAGATTAATTTTTTTGAAAGTAACAAATTGTTTAAAATAATCATAAACAAATTTAATCTTGGTTGTCAAAAAATTTTGAAAACGTAAATTTGGCTACTTTGCTGAAAAATTAAAATTTTGGCTATTTTCCTAATCAATAGATTTCAAATGGTATTTTGTACAATTTTTCAAAAAAAAAAAAGTACCGCTATTATTTTATTTCTTTCAATATAACGTGATAGCAATATATTTTTTAAGTGTTATTGGATTTATTTAGCTAGCTAGGTAAAAAAAAAATGTAAACTTGTATATATATAACATAGGATAATAAAGAGCACCTCGTCTCCCACTTTCATCCTGAGGCCGTCACGTGGCGTCGTCAGGCGGCGACACGTGACGGCCTTAAAATTATTATTATTTTTTTTTTTGGTCTTTAATTTTTTTTCTCATCAATATATTTTGTATAATTTTTTTTATGTATATTATTTTTTTTCTCCCTCTCTCATCAATATATTTTGTATAATTTTTTTTAAGTATATTTTCATTTTCTCCCTCTCTCATCAATATATTTTGTATAATTTTTTTTATGTATATTATAACCATAATTACTAATACTATATTATACTATATCAATAATATACATTATTTTGAGTATATGTTATTATATATATATTTATATATATATATATATATATATATATATATTCTTGGAAAAACTATGTGGTATTAATATTACATTTAGATTTTATATGTTATTGTTTTATTTATAATACACTTTTGCAATTTAACATAACAATATTTATTATTAATATAAATATAAGAAACTTTTCTTACTTTCTATTTCTCTATATTTTATTATTTTTTTTTAATCAAAATTTAACTTCAATTTTTATTTGCCTAAATTTTTTTTGTCCATAATACTTCTAAGAAATCTGACAGATATGAAAACGTGCAATATTTTAAAAAACTTGAATCATTAAAAAGTTTTTTTTTCTACCTTTTGTTAGTTTTTAAAAATCATTGACAATGATTTTGCTAAATTTAATTTAATACAATTAAAAATCTTCAACTTACTCTATTTTTCTTATTTTTATTTTCTACTTTTTATTTAAAAATAATAATAATTTTGTTGTGCTTTGTTGAAACTAGTAACTCTTTTTTTTTTTTTTTTGAATAGAACGGATTTTCCATTAAAATTGGGTAAAAAACCCATAAATACAGGATAAAGACACCTTAGTCCATGGATCACCAAGACCTAAGTCGAAGTGGATCTAACACTAAGTTCCGGTAAAAGCACGTATGTGCAAACTTCCGACAACAGGAAGGATTACAAGCACGAATAGAGCACACAAGAGGCTCGTTCAAAAACCCAAAGATTGGCGATGGAAAAATCCAACCAACCTCGGTCCGATAGCCACGAACAAGATGGCTCTTCAACCTGCATAGATCAAAACCTAACAGGAAATCCACTACGGGAAAAGGAGATGCGGCTACCCCGACTCCAAAGCAAAACATAACACAACAGTACCAATTTAACTTCCTACTAGTAAAGAAAGGATAAGCAAGACAATGAAAAAGCAAATAACAAAAACAAACGCCTAAACCGAGGAAGCCATCCACAAAAAAGATCCAACTCAGATCTGCTACCACACGCAATCCAGGCTTCCCACGAAGCCTCAGAAGGCGAGGACCACCCGAGAGAGAGAACCAACGCCGGTGGAAACAGCCTGGCGCCAAGAGCCGCCGCTTCCGTGAGCCAGACGCAGTCAGCGGTCGCAGAGCAGGAGCCCGCCGCCGCGCAGCGTCGACGAGATGGCAGGGTCGTCCCGAGACCCGGCGAGAGGTGCTCGATACATTCTTCAGGCGGGAGGTTAAGGAGTCACTCGAGACGCTCGTTGTGACGAATCCGAGGCTGAAGAGTCTCGACTTCCTCGCCGGAGCGGATGAGCTCCGGATCTTGGTCCTTCGCGGCTGCGGTGACGTGCTCGAGAACATCGACACCGTGGCTGAGCTCGACTCGTTGACCGTTCTAGAAGTCTCCGGAGCGACGCGCCTGAGTAGATTCCCCGACGGTTTTTCCGAGAAGACGACTCGGATCCGGAGCCTGAACCTCGCCGGGTCTCGGGTTGAGTGGCTTCCTTCCATGTCGTTCGAGAAGCTGATCTTGCGGGGCGAGAGCCGGGGTCGAGAAACGAGGCGGCGTGAGGACTCACCGGCGGATCTAGAACGGTGGAGGCGCGTGAGAGGCGTGTGAGCTTTTGTTTCGCCGGAAAAGCTCCGAGTCCGAGAAGCACCGGAGACGGACGAGGCTCCCCCCAGGTTGGAGTGGCGCCGCTGACGACGCCGGCAACCCGGGGGAAGCGGCGGCCGAGCTCAAAGTAAACCCTAACCCTAGTAATTTACTAGATCTGGGTTTTTTAGAGAGAGAGTTTCTCTGCAACTTTTTTAGAGAGAGAGAGTTTCCCTTATTTGTTGAAACTAGTAACTCTAAAAGTCACTTATTGAACGAGCCTTGGAGCTTCAAAATAACCTTTCTTTTACGGTAAAACTATATCAATTAGTCAAATAATTATTTTCCATTCAAATTATAATAAAATAGCGCAGGGTCACGGAGCCAATTATCCCGAAGAAAAGTATTTGGGTTCACATTAGGCTTTCAATTCCAATTTCCACCAAGGAATTTCTCTCTGTCTCTCTCTCTCTCTCTCTCTCTCTCTCTCTTTCTTTTCTTTATCTCAATTTGAGATTCTCAACTCCGAAATAGGTTTCTTCTCTGTTTTATATTCAAATTTTCCTCTTTCCGATTTCGGCTTCAACAGTAACCGGTGATGCGAGAACTTCCAGAAGAAGTGAAGCCGTTCTGAGAGTGAGAGACTTGTTTTTTTTTCCTTTCTTTTGAACTTTAATTCCGTATACATAACATGGAAGCTCGAGTTGGGCAAACAAGTCTGAACTCAAACAGCAAAAGACTGCAACAACAACAGCCACAAAACCAGAGTCTGGATCAACAAACCCAAATGGGGACGGTTCACTTTCTCGCTGGAGGTCTCGCCGGAGCTTTTAGCAAGACCTGTACGGCTCCTCTGGCTCGCCTCACAATCCTTTTTCAGGTTTTTTTTATGTAACTAAAAAGAATTCTCTTCCGCGACTCTGATTTTACGCATAAAAGCTTTCATCTCTTTTTCTATTCCGGTTAAGGCTGTATGACTTTGTGAGAAGGATTTTTCGTTTAGGTCTAGCTTTATTTCTGGGGTGAATTGAATTTGAGGATTTATATCACTTGTCCATCGGTGCGACCGACGTTTCCCCTATATTTTTACCCATTTCCTTTTTCAAGCTTGAAGAGTTTTTTCTTCTTCTTTTCAATCTATGCACTATCGGGTTTGTATTCGGCATTATGTTTTGCTCAGTTTTGTTACTGTTAAGGAGAACATTAAAAATTTATTTTATTTTTTGAACTGTTGGCAAAAGTATAAGATAGGTTTCTTGGGATAGATGTTTAAAGGTTGGAATTGTGTTGTTTGATTTGCGTGGTTTAGCTGCAAGGAATGCACACTGATGTTGCAACGCTGCGTAAAGCGAGCATATGGCATGAAGCTTCTCGAATCCTCAACGAAGAAGGGTTTAGAGCGTTTTGGAAAGGAAATCTCGTCACCATCGCTCATCGTCTTCCCTACTCTTCTGTTAACTTCTACGCTTATGAACGCTACAAGAATGTGGGTGCGCGCTTCTCTTTTTATTTTGTTTTATTTTACCATTGCGATCTTGTAGTAATAATAAATGGGTCTTTTTGAATTTGTTTGTTTTTTTGGTGTGGCTATATGTGGGATTTCTTGCTGTGTAGTTTCTGCGCTCCATGCTTGGAGAAAATAACAGTGGCAATGCAAGTGCGAATCTTTTTGTGCACTTTGTTGGTGGTGGAATGGCAGGAATTACAGCTGCCACGACAACGTACCCGCTAGATCTTGTGAGAACACGACTTGCAGCGCAGGTAAGTTTAGGAACGTACTTACTTCACATTGCTCTTAAATATTTGTTGTTTGTGAGCTTTTGTTTAGATATCTTTTTGAAAATCTGGGTTAAAGATTGTGGGATCCAACAGTGCCTATTGTGATAATCAAACATGCAGTCAATTGGTTGACAATTCTCTGATACATATACACATTGCCAGATTGCCAAACTATAGAAAATAAAATTAAGGAAAGTAGTCTTACACCAGATTGATCCAGTCTGTAGTTATATTATATGCATAGTCGCAGTTATACGTCTGATTTTCATTACTATCTAAATCATTGCAGAGAAACTCTGCTTACTACAGAGGTATTTGGCATACATTTCGCACAATTTGCCAAGATGAAGGTGTTTTGGGGTTATACAAAGGACTTGGACCTACACTGCTGGTATATTTCCTTCTGTGCTCATATATATATATATATATATATATATATATATATGTTTTGATGCTTTAAGATATATACGTGGACTTCCTCTGGAATGACATTTTATTGGAGCAGGGTGTGGGGCCAAGTATAGCAATCAGCTTTTCGGTTTACGAGACTTTGAGGTCTCATTGGCAATATAAAAGGTGAGTGCTGCTTCTTTTAGGCTATCTGAATAAGCCATGGAATTTTCCTAAAAGAACTGAATGGGTTGTTCTGCATTTATTTGACAAACCATTTTTTCTGTCTGTAATATTCTAAAATTTCATACTTTTCTTCAGGCCCGACGATTCAACTGTGATGGTCAGTCTTGCTTGTGGCAGTCTTTCTGGCATTGCATCATCTACAGGTAATATATATATATATATATATATATATGTATATATATATATATATATATGTATGCATGTGTTTTTTTTTATATTGCATGTCCTGTCCCCAACCATGTTATGCATTTGTCATGGTTAATTATGCTTCAGATATATAAGCTCCAGTACGATGCTTTCTTTCGAAGTCTTGGTCATAGTGTTTGAATGTTTGTGAGTTACTTCAAATCTATTTTATGCACAATGAAACATTACCAAACCTAGAACTGCCCAGAAAAGGCCTCTATTTTATGAGATGTAACTGTTTTCTTGAATTTTTATCTCTCCATTTATCTCTTTATCCGGATGACTACTGAGCTGTCAAAGTTCTGTCTTTCCATGGTGTATCTTGTGGATCTCCACATATAATCAGTTTTGTGACATGGAGTTCTTGGAACCTCAATTTCTTGCGGTACCTTTTTAAGCTTCATTACCACAGGGGCCAACATCATTTTTCTTTATTTATATTTCCATATTTATAGGAAGTTTTTACTTTTAGACATAAGGGTTGAACGTTGTGTACTTGATGATGTGCTATTGCCATCAATTTTCGCTCTGATTTCCCTTCGCTTTTGGTGAATTCTGTGAGAAATGAGTTGCAAAATCTCTCTCTCTCTCTCTCACACACACACACCTGAGAATTCAAACACCAAGTGAAGCGAGCGAGAAAAAGACGCATAGGACATGAAATGATAATTGATAGGGGATCCGGGATGAGTAAGAATACAAATCACTAATACTATTGAAACATTATAAATTGAGATGTGAGCAATCCCAATCTTTCCGTAGCTAAGAAAGGAGACCCATCAAATGGCAACAGGTGGCTAGAACAGTTTTTCTGGCGACCTGCAAGGGAATTTTCAATCAAAGGAATATGCTCATTTTTGAAGACGCTGTTGTTCACCCCGTAGACCTCTGGGACAGTATTTTTCAGGAGTATCAGTCTTTGGATTTCGACTCTTAATTCTGATTTTTCTAGTTTTAGCCTCTCCGATTTATCCCAATATTTGCTTCGTTCTAGATGAAGCTTTTTCTCTGATTTTCCTTCACTTATTAGTGAATATCTTGCTGAATATCCTTTGTCACTTATTGTTTTCCTATGTTCTGCAGCAACGTACCCTCTAGATCTGGTGAGGCGGAGGATGCAGCTGGAAGGGGCGGGGGGTCGGGCGCGTGTCTACAACACCGGCTTGTTTGGGACGTTCAAGCACATATTCAAGGCCGAAGGCATCAGAGGCTTGTACAGAGGCATTTTACCCGAATATTACAAGGTCGTCCCTGGCGTAGGTATCGTGTTCATGACATACGAGACGCTCAAGACCTTCTTGCTCAGAATCCAGACCAATTATTAGGCGCTTTTGTCCTCTCATGTGCTTGTCAAAAAGGTTCCTCCACTTTCGAAAAGAAGACGCGTATTAAATAACAAAAAAAAAAAAGTAGCTAGGAGAAAATATTTTCTGGTAGTTTATTACTCAATATTTTTCCTACGGTGGTAAGTTTTTCCAGTTACTGCCTGAGCATCCATGATCAAATTATTATTTTTTTATTATGTTTCTCATGTATATGGAAATTTTGCTTCATGGATGGAAATCATGTAGTATTTATTGGCTGAGTATGTCGGCATCACCATTTTATTGATCCTTGTTTGTTATAAACAGGCTTGAGCTCGGATACTTTTTCCATCCGAGTTTCTATATACACTTTGAGTCATTTGATTGATATGAACGCATTTGTCAGATCGAGTCGCTGTAGCAAAAAAAACATAAAAGAAATAAGTATAAGGGCTGTCATTGTTGGTCCAACAAAAGGAACGTCTGAACGCATTTGGGTCGAGATTGATTCCAAAGCTTACTTGCGGCACTCCAGTAATCTGAAGAAAGTATAATATGTTTAAGAGACATTTCCTTAACTAGGACTAAATTAAGTAACTAGGACTAAATTAAGGCAAAATTCCATTTTCCTATTTTTTTCAAAAATTTACCAAACTAGGACTAATAAAAAAAAAATTCGTTTTTTCGATGGGATGAGCGGGAAAATAGAAAGAAAGAGAAAAAATAAGAGATTTTATTGGGGAAGATTGTATGTTGGTAATTAGTATGATGGTATAATAGGTAGATTTTTGTGTATCTCTTATTTGACTTTTGTTTGACCGGTCCTAGTTTGGTAAATTTTTGAAAAAAATAGGAAAATAGAATTTTGCCTTAATTTAGTCTTACTTTTGGCAATTTTCCTATGTTTTAATGAGATTTTTTCCACTTTCTTTGTAGGTCACGTATTCTATATAGTTACAAATCTCATTTCTTTGTTCAAGTAACTATATCTGGTTTCATATGAGCTAATCCAAAACTATTCACCCATGACCCTATGCCAAGAGGTTTAAAATTGAATTCCCGAAAACAATTTATAAATATTAAAAAAAAATGTAGTCTTCTAGACCTCTGGTCGTATTCATAAGCAGAATTATGTAACAGTCTCCCCAGATTGCTTTCCATTCACAGTTTTTTGGGATTAAGGATACTTTGATGTGTTATTGTAGTTGTGAAAAAAAAAAATGCAGAGGATATCTAATCCTCTCTATATATAGATAACTTCATTTCTTAATATTTATATATGATTTTTTTTTTCCTTCAGAAAATAACCTTCTACAAAGTGCCAGAAAGATTATCGACTTAGAATGTGAAGTTTTGAAGAGGTCGGTTACATTGCAATGAGTTTATCCCAAATCTATAAGTTAGCCGGAATGTGATATTTCTAAAACTGGTTGATCTTAAATATCCATTCAACTTAAGATCTAGTGGTAACTTGTTAGTACTTTTGTATGCAGATGGTCTAGTTTCAAGAATAAAATAAATAAAAAAAAGAGAGATCAAACTCAATGATTGTTAAGCTGTTTTATGGATTGACACTTGTGGACACGTAACGTGAGCGGACTTGACCACGTGATTTTGAATCCGTGGGATTGAAAGTGTGGTGGTGAAATATACCTCTTATCAATTGAAGAACATGATAATCGATTTTTCAAACTATTTGACACTTTTGTAGAGAGAATATAATTTGGTTTGCTAGTTTTTGTTTGTGAGAGAGAGCGAATTTTTTTCTCCCACTCTAGAAAAAATGGAAGTAGATTGTTCCATTTTTATGATATTGTTGTATGAGTGGAGTGACTTTAATTTCTCTTGGTTCTCGAAATTTTAGTTTTAAAATTTTTTTTGTGAGACAAATAGTTGAATAGAAAATTTGGCGTACTCTAATTAGAGAGAGAGAGAGAGAGAGCCTTTGACATATGTTTGTCTTAGGTATATATGTGTAGTGAGATAATGAGAGTTGGGGTAAATTCATCATCTATCAGGGTCCTCCTTCCGTGTCCATGGTCGAGGCCAGCACTGTCTAGTTGGTCAAGACAGGCCTTCCCTCGCTGTCGTCAAGGTATGCCTTCCTTATTGAGGTCAAGGCGGGCTTCCCTCTTGTTGAGATCGGGGAGGGTCACCCTTTGCCGAGATGAAAGGGAGGTAACCTTCTGTTGAGATGGAGGGGGGTCGCCCTTTGCCGATATAAAGGCAGGCCTCACTTGCTGAGATGAAAAGAGGGTTTCATTTTGCTGACGTAAAGGCAAGCCTCCCTTGTTGAGATAGAAAAAAGGATTTCATTTTGTTGAGGTAAGGGCAATCCTCCCTTTGTTGAGATGGAAAAAGGGATTGTCATTTGCATGTAAAGACAAGCCTCCTTTGTTGCGATGGTAGGGTGGTCGCTTTTTGTTGGGGTAAAGGCAAACCTCCTTTGTTGAGATGGAAAATAGGGTCGTCTTCTGCTGAGGTAAAGGCAAGCCTCCTTTGTTGAGATGTGTTGATACGTTGTTTTGTTGGCTTTATTTTTTAGTGCAAGTGGTATGGAAAGATGTCAGTTGTTATGTTTTCACTTCTGGTTTGACATCTTTCCTCCTGTGTACAGACAGTATTTCTGGCAAGTTTCCAGTATTGACAGATTGCTTTGCTGGTGACTTATTGCTGAGTTATTGCCTCGCTGCTATCTTCATTACATGATATCTGCCTCGCTGGAGCCTTCATTACAAGATATCCTTCGCTGCTGCTTTTCATTGCATGATATTCGCTTTGATGGAGGCTTTATTATGAGATATTCGCTTGAGGCCGGGTAAGGAAACCCGAGATATCTTCCAGGATTGTCCGCTGCTATAAAAGCCATGCGCTCTCCCTTAGCAGCTTCGACACTTTTGATCAAACACTCAGAGCTCTTAGACGTGCAAGACCGGCGGACTGGGAGGCTGTGTGTTTTGGTTTTAAGTGGTGTATTCTCTCAAACACTGTTCCACAGATTGAGTGTATGTGAGAGTTGGGTTCTTGTGTTCTCGTGATTGAAGGTTCACGTACTGCTGAAGACTGAAGGTCATCCGAGCCAGGAGGTTGCTCGAAGAGTGGAATTGAGACGAAGCTTAAATTCAGGGGGAGTCCCTGTCTAGGTGATCACTGGTAGTAATAGTCTCTAGGTTTTATTGATTTGTTGATTGTAATCAGATATAAACCTTGTGTGTACTATTGACTACAAGATAGTGAAAATCCTTTCCACTGGCAGCGTGCCCCCAGATGTAGGTGTGTTTCACCGAACTGGGTAACCATATCTTGTGTACTTTGTTTACTGCACTGTTTTGTTGTTTATCCATATCTGTGTTCAAGCAAGTTGTCGGACACATTGTCAACACATTGTGTGCGACATCTTGCCTTTGCAACTAATCAGAATTTCAATTGGTATCAGAGCAGGCACCTTGATCTCTTAGGTGGTTTCCTGTATTTCTTTCTGATTGCCTATTATGGATAGTTCCCGAGAAGGAGGTTCTGTCAATCGCCCTCCAGTACTCGACGGAACCAACTATGGATATTGGAAGGCACGCATGACCGCTTTCTTGAAGTCCCTTGATAGCCGAACATGGAAAGCTGTGATACACGGGTGGGAAGCTCCTATGACGACTGATGACAAAGGAGCTCGTACTGGCACAAAACCCGAAAAGGACTGGACCCCCACTGAAGATGAGGCGGCCCTTGGTAACTCCCGTGCTCTAAATGCTATATTTAACGATGTCGATAAAGATGTCTTCAGGTTGATAAATACTTGCACTACTGCCAAAGAGGCCTGGGAAATCCTCGCTGTTGCCTATGAGGGAACTACAAAGGTCCGTGAACAAAAGCTTCAATATCTCACAACCAATTTTGAAGTCCTCACGATGCTCGAGGATGAAACAGTCGCTGAGTTCAACGTTCGCATTCGTGACCTCGCCAATGAATCATATTCTCTCAGAAAACCAATGACTGATGAAGATCTTGTTCGAAAAACCCTGAGAGCTTTGAGCTCTAGATTCAAAATGAAAATCACGGCCATTGAGGAAGTTCATGACCTAAAGACGTTGAAGTTCGACGAACTAATGGGATCTCTCATGACGTTTGAGCTCTCACTTCCTAAGGTGGAAAAGAAACAAAGAGGAATGGCCCTCAAAAGTTCCGTTCATGAACAAAGGGATCAGGTATATTCAGACTCTGACAATGATATTGACGATACTATAGCTATGCTTGCAAAAAACTATGGCAGGGTCATGAAAAGACTCAACCAGATGAATGGGAAAAATGTCCCACAAGATGTCAAGGACAATTTCCAACAACGATTCCAGAAGAACACTTATCCTCACAGGAATAGTAAAAGTGGTGAACGATCTGGGAAAGGCAAATGCATTCAGTGCCACGAATGTGAAGGTTTTGGTCATATTCAAAAGGAGTATCCCAACTTCCTCAAGAAACAGAAAAAGGGATACAACGCTACTCTTTCGGAAGAAGAAGATGAAGAAAGCGACTCAGATCAGATAAGTAACTTTGTAGCCTTTACTGCCTCTGTCCATACTCATGAGTCTACTAATGAATTCGGTGAATGCTCTCAGAAATATGTTCTAGATGAAGAATTATCTGATGATGCTATGAATGAAGCATACAATACCTTGCACACCAAATGGGTTGAGGAATCCCAGATTCTAGACAAACAGAGTGCTCTTATCCTTACCCTGACTGAAGATAAGGCAAGGCTCCTGGAGACGATTGTGGATCTGAAGAAGGAAGTCAGTAGGCTAAATGGAGAACTCGAGCACATGACTAAAACTGTCAGGATGCTGAACTCTGGGACTGACAGCCTTGACAAAATCCTCACCATCGGCAAGCCTGCGAAGAACATGAAGGGGCTTGGATATACTCATGGAGCTTCATCTTCCCAGACTACGATCGTGCCTCAAAAGCAGACTAGCCAGATGTCGCGAAACATGCCTCAACCATCTGGTAACAACAAGTCTCGTGACCTTTCTCGACATCATCAATTTGGATCAACCAGGTCTCCTGTCAACAGACCTCGTTGGGTATGCCATTATTGTGGTAGGAAGGGACATATCCGTCCTTTTTGCTATCAGTTGTATGGGAGGAATATCCGTCAGCAAAGGTCCATCCACAGAAATGCCCCATCTCATCAACAATTTGCTACTCGGCTGGAATGGAGAGTGAAAAATGCCTCCTATCGTGCCAATATTGCCTACACATCTCTGAGTGCATCCACCAGGAATGACTGGTATTTCGACAGTGGTTGCTCTCGCCACATGACTGGTGATCACACCTTCCTGACCAACGTGAAACCTTATTCCAACTGCCATGTTACCTTTGGAGATGGAGTAAAAGCCAAAATTGTGGGTAAAGGTAAATTAAATTATCCTGGTATGTCTTGTCTGACTGAGGCTTTGTTGGTAGAAGGACTTACTGCTAATCTCATTAGTATTAGTCAGCTTTGTGATCTGAATTTGCATGTCAACTTTACTCGTGATAAGTGTGTAGTGATTAATGAAGAACAAGATGAACTTATGCGAGGAAACAGATCTCGTGACAACTGCTATTTGTGGTCTCCCGTACCAAACATCAATTGTCTCTTGACCAAAGTTGACGAAACCAAGCTGTGGCACCAAAAGCTTGGTCACCTAAATCTCAGAAGCATGCAGAAAATTGTCTCTGAGAAAGCCATCATCGGTGTCCCAAACTTGAAAATTGTAGAAGGAAAAATTTGTGGTGAGTGCCAGATTGGGAAACAGGTCAAGACGTCTCACAAGATGGTGCAACATCTTACCACATCTCGTGTTCTGGAACTTCTTCACATGGACCTGATGGGACCGATGCAGGTCGAGAGCCTTGGAGGGAAGAGATACGTGTTCGTTTGTGTGGATGACTACTCCAGGTACACTTGGGTTGATTTTATTCGTGAGAAATCTGACACTTTTGCTGTTTTTGAAGCTCTATGTAAGAAGGTTCAGAGAGAAAAAGGAGAGAGCATAGGCAAAGTGATCAGAATCCGGAGTGATCATGGGAGGGAATTTGAGAACATGAGTTTTGCTAAGTTTTGTACTGAAGAAGGGATAGCTCATGAGTTCTCTGCTCCAATCACACCACAACAAAATGGAATTGTTGAAAGGACAAATCGAACCCTCCAAGAGATGGCTAGAGTGATGATGTTGGCCAAGGATATTCCACCACATTTCTGGGCTGAAGCTCTCAATACTGCCTGCCATATTCACAATAGAGTTACTATTCGTCCAGGTACTTCCAGCACTCTTTATGAAATATGGAGGGGGAGAAAGCCGAATGTGAAATACTTTCATGTCTTTGGTTCTGTTTGTTATATTCTTGCTGACAGAGATCCTCGGCGTAAATTTGACCCGAAAAGTGATGAAGGTATATTTCTTGGATATTCTAGAAATAGTCGTGCATACCGTGTTTTTAACAAACGCACTAAGACTATGATGGAATCCATAAATGTGGTGGTAAATGATGACCATAATGTTACTAACAGTCCTAATGATGAGGATGAAGTTTTTCCTAGTAACACAGATGCCAGGACAGACGCTGAAATCTCTTTGGACGACATCTCCACTGGTAATCCAAATGTCAGGACTGATGCTGATGACAAAGTAAGCGACATTGTTCCAGATGAAGGATCCTCTCCTGAGACTGAACAGAGAATTCCTTCCCGAAGAGTTCAGAAAAATCATCCGGCTCATGAGGTGATTGGCGAAATCAGTGAAGGAATAAAGACTCGTCCAAAACCTCCTGTTAACTACCGAGAGATGATTGGTAATCTCTGCTTTGTCTCTAAGATTGAACCTAAGATGGTTAATGAGGCTATTGATGATGAATACTGGGTTAATGCTATGCAAGAAGAACTTGGTCAGTTTGAAAGAAACGAAGTCTGGGAGCTGGTTCCTAAACCTGACAATGTGAATGTCATAGGAACTAAGTGGATTTTTAAGAATAAATCTGATGAACATGGTAATATAACTCGGAACAAAGCTAGACTTGTGGCGCAGGGCTATTCACAGGTGGAAGGCGTAGACTTTGATGAAACCTTTGCCCCGGTTGCGAGACTTGAAGCTATTAGACTTCTGCTTGGCATCTCGTGTCACCTGCAATTCAAGCTCTATCAGATGGATGTTAAGAGTGCCTTCCTCAATGGGTACCTGAATGAGGAAGTCTATGTTGCACAACCAAAAGGGTTTACAGATCCCAGCTCTCCACAGCATGTCTACAAACTCAGAAAAGCTCTCTATGGCCTTAAACAGGCTCCTCGTGCGTGGTATGAGAGACTGACCCAATTTCTTGTGCAGAATGGTTATACCCGTGGTGGCGTTGACAAGACTTTGTTCGTGAAAAAGGAGAATGGCAATCTCATGATAGCTCAGATCTATGTTGACGACGTCGTCTTTGGAGGAATGTCAAACAAGATGGTGGATCTTTTTGTTCGACAAATGCAGTCAGAGTTTGAGATGAGTATGGTCGGCGAATTAAACTACTTTCTGGGCTTTCAGATCAAACAAATGAGTGAGGGTATCTTCATTTCCCAAAGTAAGTATGCCAAAAACTTAGTGAAGAAGTTTGGCCTGGAAAAATCTTCTCACAAGCGGACCCCTGCCGCTACTCACATCAAACTCACTAAGGATGAGCATGGAGAATCTGTTGATCAAAGCCTCTACAGGAATATTATTGGCAGCCTTCTTTACCTCACTGCCAGCCGACCAGACATAGCCTACTCAGTAGGTGTATGCGCGCGCTATCAAGCCAATCCCAAAGCTAGTCATCTGGCTCAAGCTAAGCGAATCATAAGGTACATCTCAGGAACTGCTAACTTTGGCTTACTGTATACCTATGATACTTCTTCTACGCTTGTGGGATACTGTGATGCTGACTGGGCAGGTAGCACGGTTGATCGAAAGAGTACTTCTGGTGGATGTTTCTATCTTGGAAACAATCTCATCTCCTGGTTCAGCAAAAAGCAAAACTGTGTTTCTTTGTCCACAGCTGAGGCTGAATACATCGCTGCTGGGAGTAGTTGCACTCAACTCCTCTGGATGAAGCAGATGTTCGCTGAATATGATGTTGGACAAGATGTCATGACATTGTTCTGCGACAACATTAGCGCGATCAACATCTCTAAGAATCCAGTTCAACACAGTAAGACCAAGCACATTGAGATCAGACATCATTTCATTCGAGATCTTGTAGAAGAAAAGAAGATCAAACTCGAATACATTCACACCGAGAAACAGCTTGCAGATATTTTCACCAAGGCTTTGGATGCTAACCGGTTTGAAAATCTCAGATCTTCTCTTGGGTTATGCGTTATTGATCAATAGCAATCACTGTTTTTCGGAGGATTTTTTGGTCTTAACTTATGTGCTAATCCTTCGCTGATTCGTGTTCACTTTACTGTTGTGTTTTTTCTCTCATGGGCCCATGTATCTGGTTGGCCCATTCGACTGGTTTGCCGGGCTAAAATGCCAATTGTTGTCTCTCTGGGCCTAAGAACTATCAAGGCCCACTACATGTCACGACGTCGTATTTCTCCATGCCATGTTCTCACTCATGCAGACGGTTACTCTCCCAAGAAAGAAGGGGAAGTTATTTCTTGCTTGAATTTCGAAATTTCCCATTCTTCTTCGGCGCTCTTAATATTTGTTTCCCATATTTCCTTTCTTACCTCTTTTGACAGTTACCTGTGTGGCAGTTTCCTTATTTTTATTTTCAAAATGGTGGGTACAAGAAGCGGGATCAGTACCACTACTCCCTCCGGAAAAGTGAAAGCCACAATGAAGAAGAAAAATGTCGGGACAAGAAAGCCTGGTGCTGAGAGCAACATGCATGGAGTTAGGTTTCGAGGTCTGAGACCCAGCATACGCGCCGATGGTCAGGCCGGAGGTGCGATCGCTGGGTCATCGGTGCCTCCTGAGAACCCATCTCTTTCCGCCGCCCGAAGCGCAATTCTCAAGAAAGCTGCTCTCTCCATCGCTGACATCACAGGAAAAGCAAGCTCCAGCAGTTCCTCCTCAGAAAAGAGACAAGATAAAGCTGATCTCGAAGAAGAAGTTCGGTCTGGAGGATCCCCTATCGAGAGTCCTCACAAGATTGTTCGAGGTAACCCTAAAGCTCCTAATAATCAGGTTGATAGTTCTAAGGACAAGAATTCTCTTCCCCATGTTCATGAGGCTACTCCTGAGGATGCCATTGGAGGCATGATGGGCTTGAATAAAGATGTCACGAAAGTTGTGCCCACATCTTCTCTGGGGCAAAAGAGGAAGGGAGATCATGTTCAGGATGATGCAGAGGACATTCTCGCTTCTCTGAAGAAGAAGATTCAGAGAGATGATGATGTTTCCTTAGCCACTTTTCTGTCAAAGAAGAGGAAGAAGAAGAAGTCTCCAGAAGAAAGCACTTCTGCTGTCCCCATCCCTGTCCAGAAAAAGAAAAAGGAAAAGATGGGCATGATTAAGAAACGGGTTAAGAAGTCGGCTAAGACTCCCTTGTCTCCTGTTGTTGAGGAACAGGTGGTTGAAGAAGAAGAATCTGTTATCCCTCTTGGTTTGGGAAACAAGAGGTCTGTAGGAGGGCAAAAGCTGCCGAAGAATATCCTCGCTGCTCCCATGGATAATGTCTCCTTCCACAAAGAAGATGGTGTTCTCAAGTGGAGATATGTGTACCATCGCGCCATTTTTCCTGAAAAGGAATTATCCTCTGAGGCGCTGAAGATTGATGCCATTATGGAGCTCCTTCACGACGCCGAGATGCTGAGGACGGTCACTGGCATTGGGGTGTTCTATCCGGCGCTGGTAAAGGAATTCATTGTTAATCTCTCCCCTTCCTTTGATTCTCCAGAAGACCCAGAGTTCAGGAAGGTCTTTGTCAGAGGTCACTGCTTTGAGATCTCTCCTGATGTGATCAACAAGTTCTTGGGTCGTGGGAAGATCATCACAACTGATCGGGTACCTTCTCTGGACATCATCGCGCAAGAAATCACTGGAAACGAGACCAGGGTCTGGCCTTCAAAGGGAACATTGCCATCTGCCGAGCTTACTGTCAAATACTCCGTGCTGTATCGCATTGGCATCGCCAATTGGGCTCCCTCCTCTCATGGGTCAAGCATCACGGCAGATCTCGCTCGTCTCATTTTCCAAATAGGTATTCGCTCCTCGTTTGACTTTGGTGATTTTGTTTTTGATCATTTGGCAAAGCACGCCAAGTCTTTTGCTGTAAAGCTTCCCATTGGCTTCCCCTCTCTTATCACCGGGATCCTGCTTGATCAAAACAAGAACATCTTAAGAGGTTCAGATGTGGTGGGTAAACATCCCAGTGCCCTCACCTTCAGTCCCAAGTTGTTTGAAGGGAAACATACCGAAGATCTTGTCAGACCTTCTGACGAGACATCTGATGCCCCTGCGAGCAATGTTCACTTGAAATCCATGACAGAAGAAGTTCAGAGAAAGGTAGTGAAGGAACTTCTTGAAGAGGTCGAGAATCTGAGAAAGACAATCGAGAATCTCTCCTCCAGAAAAATCAAGTGCGAAGCTCTTATCAAGGACCTTACTGCCCCAAGCTCTGCTCAGCCAGGTCAAGCCGCTGGGTCTCATGTTTCTGAAGCCGCTGAAGAGTCTGAAACTGAAGATGATGAGTATGTCTCTGAGAGTGATCACGATATCGTTGGTTGATTCGTGTTTTTTTTTCTCTCTTTAAAAATCCTGGTCTGTAATATTCTCTTTTCAAGACTTCTCTTGCTACTGCTCCTGTGTGATTCAGACTAATGTGTTTCGTTTGGTTTGTAAGACAGCTCTCTCGTACTGTTTGATGAATGATATGCTGTTTCTCTAGTTCTCATTCCTTTTACAGGCTGTTGTTCCTTCCTCTGTGTTGAGTGTTCCTTGCCTTTGGTATCTTTTTGAGGCAATCAGGGGGAGAGGCGTCATAAGGTCATTTATTTTGACTCTCGCTCTGGTCATGACGCTTGTATGAGAACTGGTCCTGGAAGTGCTTGCCTAAAAAATAGCCAAAGGGGGAGATTGTTGATACGTTGTTTTGTTGGCTTTATTTTTTAGTGCAAGTGGTATGGAAAGATGTCGGTTGTTATGTTTTCACTTCTGGTTTGACATCTTTCCTCCTGTGTGCAGACAATATTTCTGGCAAGTTTCCAGTATTGAAAGATTGCTTTGCTGGTGACTTATTGCTGAGTTATTGCCTCGCTGCTGTCTTCATTACATGATATCTGCCTCGCTGGAGCCTTCATTACAAGATATCCTTCGCTGCTGCTTTTCATTGCATGATATTCGCTTTGATGGACGCTTTATTATGAGATATTCGCTTGAGGCCGGGTAAGGAAACCCGAGATATCTTCAAGGATTGTCCGCTGCTATAAAAGCCATGCGCTCTCCCTTAGCAGCTTCGACACTTTTGATCAAACACTCAGAGCTCTTAGACGTGCAAGACCGGCGGACTGGGAGGCTGTGTGTTTTGGTTTTAAGTGGTGTATTCTCTCAAACACTGTTCCACAGATTGAGTGTATGTGAGAGTTGGGCTCTTGTGTTCTCGTGATTGAAGGTTCACGTACTGCTGAAGACTGAAGGTCATCCGAGCCAGGAGGTTGCTCGAAGAGTGGAATTGAGACGGAGCTCAAATTCAGGGGGAGTCCCTGTCTAGGTGATCACTGGTAGTAATAGTCTCTAGGTTTTATTGATTTGTTGATTGTAATCAGATATAAACCTTGTGTGTACTATTGACTACATGATAGTGAAAATCCTTTCCACTGGCAGCGTGCCCCCAGATGTAGGTGTGTTTCACCGAACTGGGTAACCATATCTTGTGTACTTTGTTTACTGCATTGTTTTGTTGTTTATCCATATCTGTGTTCAAGCAAGTTGTCGGACACATTGTCAACACATTGTGTGCGACATCTTGCCTTTGCAACTAATCAGAATTTCAATATGAAAAAAGGGGCCGCCATTTGCTGAGGTAAATGCATGCCTCTCTCTATCCTTCAACCTTTTGATCAAGTCTTTGGGCTTTCCACTATGTTTCTTGGACCGGGCTCGTCTTGCTTCTTCATTTTTGAGTTGGGCTTTAATATTTTTCGGATAAGAGAAAATTCCTCGTAACAATGATCATGTTTAGCTGATAACTTGAGGTCAAATTGCATAATATGCCCTGATTGCAACGCAACAATTTTCGGCACAAGTCTTTGCACTCAGAACTTTCATAACAATGATCATGTTCAGATTGCATAATATGCCCGGATTGCGACGCAGCAATTTTCGGCACGTCTTTGCACTCAGAACTCAAGTCATTATTATATGAAGGGAAATTGCACCAACACTGTATAATAGACAATGGGTATTGACCTGTATTTGATTGTTTCCGGTGAATGGGGTTTTTCCAGTTACGAGCTGAAAAAGAATTGCACCAACACTCCACAGACCTGCTTGTATCAGGCTCCAAGGTTAGTAGGAAGACAGAACTAGCACTTTTCGGACTGGATTCCAAACCGAACACCATACTTTCAACAATGGAATCATTGAATAACAAACAACATTAATGATGGACAAATCGAGATATGTATACCCAGCTTGTTTTTTATTATCTTCCGTAAAAGATTTTTTCGTTTTGATTTACATCATTTATTTAGACTTGAATTCGTCCCACCAAATTCATTCTAATTTCAAAATACATATGTGCAAGTATTTTAATAAATGTAATGCGACAAACAAGCTTCTATGAACTGGTATTTAAATGTCTTTCATTTTCAAGTTCAATACATAACCGAGGAATAGAATAACAAAATTGCTACAGTTTATATATATATATATATATATATATATATATATATATATATATAGAAATACTAGATTTATTGCTGAAGTTTCCATGGTGTTGAGCTAGAGAATCCATTGACGATAGCTTGACGCTTACTCAACCAATTTTACTTAATGATTTTCATCCATTTTCTATAAGATTTTGAAAATTTTGGTTTTTCTTTTTTGTCGAGGAGAACGATTGATTTCCTCGACGTCTCTACTAAGTCATATCATTGGCTAACAAAAATGAGTGCAAATATCCAATTCCATTATAAATACCTTCTAATATGCAGTTTGCCCTCTCTCTCTCTCTCTCTCTCTCTCTCAAGTTCTTTCCATGGTGTTGAGCTAGAGAATCCATTGACGATAGCTTGAGGCTTACTCAACCGATTTTACTTAATGATTTTCATCCATTTTCTATAAGATTTCAAAAATTTTGGTTTTTCTACTTTGTCGAGGAGAACGATTGATTTCCTCGACGTCCCTACTAAGTCATATCATTGGCTAACAAAAATGAGTGCAGATATCCAATTCCATTATAAATACCTTCTAATATGCAGTTTGCCCTCTCTCTTTCTCTCTCTCTCTCTCTCTCTCTCTCAAGTTCTTTGCTTGGCTCGTTTCTTCTTATTTTAGAATTACTATGTTATTCTCGTTTTCTAGCTCTGTAGAGTTTATCCACACCAAGAAACATCACCACCAAATGGTGTGGGGTTTTTTTTTTCAAATTTGCATGATGGTCGGATAATATGTGTGGGGGTTAAAATTACCCTTTTTATTAGAAAAATTATATATTGGGCCTCTCGAAGCCCAATATTCGTGAAAAGCCGCCCTCAATTTTTCGACCCAACACATATTAATACATTATTTGGACTCGGCCCAAGTAAAGCTATCTCACCTCAACGAGCTCATTCTGATTTCAACCAACTCCTGACGAAGTCATAGTCAACACATAAATCTCGCCACAGATATCGGATCGAAGACGACTTAAATAACCAGGTGACATGTCAGACAGGAGTCGAAGTCATCAAATACGTGTCTCCGATGATTCCGCACCTCGACATACTATAAATTCTCTTCTTACAAGAGAATTTGCATGTTACCTTCTTACGCATCTAGATTATCAGCTCGCCATTTACTTATAATTAACCTTGAATTCGTCGATTATCTTCATAATCATCGACCTTGCTCTGTAATCAAAGTCCCGAAGTCAATGAAGCAATTCTTTTCTGTTTAAGTTTATGTTTGTTCTTTACGTTTAGCAACCCGTTTCAATTACGAAGTCTTTTGAGATCCACCTAATTAAAAAAAATCAAATAAACACTTTATCATAGTTTTCTTTGTGGTTGTTGAAGACTCGGATTCCAACATCAACAATATGCTCCTTTCTTTCTTCTACAACTTTCGAATAATATGCTAGGTAAGTTATCACAAAATCTCAAGGTGCCTTTGTTATTGAATTCTCTGCTCTGTTTATAAAATCTTAGCTACAGCTTATAATTGCATTCTATAATATGTGTGCTTTCGATTTGAAATTTGTTCATTATAGCCCGCTATACCAATACATGAAAGAAATCACTTTCCTTCATTTAGTATGTTTTCTTTCTCAAAAGCAATTGTGATTAAAACAAGAGAGAATGTATAAATGTCATGAAAATTGAGTCATACTGATGATGAGACCAAATTTACTAGCAGAAAGATATGAAGATGAAAACTCCATGTGTACATGAAAGAGAATGAAGCTTCCACATAGATGATTTATGCAAGACTCAAAGTCCTTCCCAACCCCGCAATGCCATGCTGGCAAAAAAAAAAAACAAAATCATCTTCACCTTTTCATGAAATCAAACTAAAAACTAAAGTAGGCATTGTAATCAGAGGCTTCATGCAAACCAAGTGCCATGGGCATATAGAAGATAATATATGCTGTGAGGAGGATAATCAGAGGCTTCATGCAAACCAAGTGCCTTGTAAGCCAAATTCATGGCGTGGCTTTGCATTGACTCTGACATATTGCTTGTTCACATGACCACTTTTCCCTCCAACATCGTAGATTTCAAAAGCCAGCGAAGAAGAAGAAATTCACTTATTTACAAAGTAAATGCTTTAGCTGTTGAGTTTGTGACTCAGAAATAAAATTGAGAGACACTACACACACACACACACACACACACACCCATGCGTAGGACTTCTTTGAAGTGGTAGAGATTTTACTCAGAATTAAACCATTTATTACTTTTGCAGATACGTGTGTATAGCTTTGTCTGCATCAGAACTTGCAGTCACAGATCTCACACCCAAAACATACACACACATATATACGTGTGTCGGTGTGTGTGTGTGTGTGTATCATCAGTGTGTATATATTGATGGCCTAGATTTTCATGTGTGCATATATGCTTTTGATATGTACCACATGCGTGAGCAGTTCACATACATACATTACATAAATTTGTATCATATTGGTTAGGTTGGACATAAATCAATAACATAAAAAAGGACCCTTAGAAATAAATAAATAAATAAATAAATAGTTGCGGCTTAAGAAGATTCGAATCTCCCCTGTTTCGTTGGGTGAAATTATTCCAAACGAAGACCATATCTTATACTTCAAATTTGGTAACGACAACCACCATCATCATTTCTTCAAACTTAACCAAGAAAATCTATAATAATTAAAAAAAAAATTATCTACAAACCGAAGCTCAAAGATTCAAGAGAGAAAAAGAGGTTGGTCTGGAAGAAGAAAGAATCTGTTTCTTGGAGGTCAAGAAAGGGGAGAAAGAAAACGGCTAGTTTTGAGGGAGAGGGCGGAGCAAGAAGACGCTGAGGTCGTGAGAGGGGGCGGAGTGGGGCCCGGGGTTGATGAGGTGGAAGGACTCGGAGTGGGCGCCGCCGACGACGTGCTCGAAGTTGGCGCGGATGTACATCACTTCCTCGAGGCCTGCGGCAGAGGGGGGGAGGACGCCGGCGCCGACCGTGGTGGCGCCCATGGCGGCCAGGAGGGATCGGACGGCGTCGGAGGGTCGGCGGCGGGCGGCGGCGGTGCCGAGGCGGCGGCCGTTGAGGAACGCCGTCCAGAGGGGGGCGGAGCGGAGGGGGCCGTCGCTCAGCGACTGGGACTCGAGGGCCAGCCGCACCGTCGGGGTCCGGTCGATCTCCGCTGCCAGGGCCGCCGTCACCACCGGCAGCTCCACCAGCAGCATCGGCCGCCGCCGGCACGACGACTGAACGCAGAACCACACGCGGCCTCGCCGGTGCCCGAATAGCGTCCCCGTCACCATCGCCCGCGACGCCCGCGGCGCTTTGTACACGCTTCTCCTTTCTTCTTCTTCTTCTTCCTCGGAGTCGCGGATTCTCTTGCCCCCGGAAAAGCAGGGGAGGAGGAGCTCGCGGAGGGATTTCTTGCCTTTTCTCATCGGAGAGAGAGGTGCGATCCGTTGGGTTTGGAAAATCAAGCTCTGCTCTTTCTTTCTTTCTTTCTTTCTTGCAAGATAAAGTGGGTAACGGAAGTTCTTAGACGGTGTGATCATCCCAGCATTTATATAGATAAGCTAGATTGTATGATGGTGGATCTGGGTATCCAGAATTCAACTTCGCTCTGACTCCGGGATTGTTGGATAGCTCGAACTAATTAAATATTAACTGTTCTTACCAAAAAAAAAAAATTGATGTGCTCAGTGAAGTTTTATTTTCGTCCTTCCAAATCCAAAGTCTTTTTTTTTTTTTTTTTTTTTTTTTTTTGCACGCCAATTAATTACATAATATAATAGTATGATTTGGTTTTGTTTCGAATACTAAAAAATATCATCCTTCATACGTTAAAAATGGGGAAAATATCAACAGTATCTCTTGTATTATAGAAATATTAGACATATCCCTTCGGTTTAACATAAATGACATATACCTCCCCTAAAAAAATGTTATATTACAAATTTCACCATTTTCGTTTATTTTTTACAAAAAAATAATTTGAACTCCCCAAAATACCCTTAATGAAATATTTTTTTATTTTCTATTCTATATATGAAAAAATTAAATTAAATTTTTTTTTTAAAAGATAAAGATTTTTTTTATATAGAGAGATTTTAATTTTTTTTTAATAAAATAATAAATAAATATTTATTTTATCAAGGGTATTTTGGGGAGTTCAAATTATTTTTTGTAAAAAATAAACGAAAAGGGTGAAATTTGTAATATAATATTTTTTTAGGGGAGATATATATCATTTATATTAAACTGAAGGGATATATCTGTTATTTCTAAAAATCGAAGGGATAAATCTCGCATTTCGATTAAACACAAGGGATATTATTGATATTTTCCCTTAAAAATGTACGTTTAATGATAATAATTAGGGAACTTTATTTATGAACTTTAATCAAAGCGCATTCCTATTTTTATTCAATATCATATACCAGTTGTAATATTGGTCTAGTGTTTATTATTTAATTATACGTTAGAAGATGTTACTTTATTTATGAACTTTAATCAAAGCGCATTCCTTTTTTTTATTCAATATCATATACCAGTTGTAATATTGGTCTAGTGTTTATTATTTAATTATACGTTAGAAGATGTTTATTTAATTTCTCAAGCAGCTATATAGCCCAATAGAACTTAAACTTTTGCAAAATAGTCATAGTTTGTCAACTATAAGCAAACTAGCCCAAGTAAGATTAATCTAGGCTGAATTAAATTTAATCCAACGAACTATAAAGACAGAATATAAGCTTTATAAAGGCTGAATTAAAATTATTCGAGGCAGAATTAAAAATCATAGTACTCTCAATTGGCTATTTTGCTATACCTGATGAAACTATGGCTATTTTGCAAAAGTCATAGTTTGAATTGACCACTTCATACCATTTTTCCTTTATTTATGTACCCATAAGACATTTTGGTTATTAGAATTTTTTTAATTTTTTGCTCGAAATTTTGCTGATTAGAAATTGGAACTGCTTCCCTCAAAAAAAAAAAAAAAAAAAAGAAAAGAAATTGGAACTGCCCATGATACCTTTAGTAATACCAACTATTATTTGACATTTTATAAAAATAACAAAAAATAGTTTTAAGAAAACAAAATTCAGCTGTTATCGAAGGGCCCCAAAATATTAATTCGCTTATCATTTAAATATTTTTGGGGCCCTTATATGTCAAAAATATTTAAATATTTAAATTTTTTTATATTTAAATTTTTTCTATTATCGAAGGACCCCAAAATATTAATTCGCCTATAACCCTTAATGAATTCGGGTGAGTTTGGGCCGGCCCTGCTAATGGATAATTTTTAATTAACTTATAAAACACTATGGAAAATACTTAATTAGAAAATAAATAAATAATGGAATGAATGATTGTGATAGACTTAACTAAAAAAAAACTATAGTCACGAGTCATGAGAAGATTAATTTGGGCCCATAAAATTATAGCTCGGGTCCAAGAGCAACATCACAAGTCCTTGCTCATTACCAAAAGACATTACTGAATGACAACAACTAGTTCGCGACACTAAGCCCACGATAAAGGGGTTCGCAACACGTCCACGGATACGCGGCAAGGGAAACAAACTACAGACATCTCAGCCGCCTATGGCGTATGGCTCCTCGATCAGTTCCCTCGTCGCGCATCTGCATAGTCCATCCTCGTTAGACGCATGTCTAGTCCCTCCTCCTAGGGTGCATAATCCTTCCTTGCCGGCCACCAGCTTCGTCCCTTAATGTTGAGTCCTCAAGGACCTGAGTACCCTTTTTGTCATTGACCCCGCCCCAGGCATGGCCCATGACCTCCAAGGTAATACATTGTCCTTTAAAAGTCGCAAGGTGACTCTCTCTCTCTCTCTCTCTCTCTCTCTCAACAAAGATGAGGTCTTATACCATCACTTTACTTAGCACAAATGACTAATATTGAGTATCGGAGCACGCGTCGAGTGAAATTCATTTTCGCCGCACTACTACAAAAAAAAAGAAAAAAAAGGCTTTTAGAAGCGACAAGGTAAAAAAATCGCTTATAATTGACTTTTAGAAGCGACTTCTAAAAGTCTGTCGCTTCTAAAATTTAGAAGCGACATCTCGCATTTAAAGTCGCATCTAAGTCACGTTCATGCATAATAGATGCGCATGACTAGAAACTTTTTTTTTTTTATGAAAAACAGTGATCATCCAAAAAAAATCTCTCCTCCAATAGTTCCTGTGACGTTTTGGATCTGATCTTTGAATGATTCATGTATTCTCACGCATCTTCCACAAAAAATGTAACTTAACGTATGAACGATCTTGAAAATTATTTTTAGAAAAAAAAAAAAAATAAACCACAGTCAACATTGTGCATAGTACTTAAGACTAAACCATCTTTACAATGTGTACTTTAAGTGAGATTCTGAATGGCATTAACATGTATTATATGAATGCAAAATTTGCAAAACTCGCATGAATGATGTATTTCTTTTAATAATAATGAGAAATAAGCCCACAATGATGACATATAATGGGGTCATTATCTACATCACTTGGATCAACACTACATTTTCATATGTAAGTATACTATGACGTTATTAAAATAAATATCTACAAAGCTTTTACACCTCAGGAAGAAGCAAGATCAATCATGAAGAACATGCATAAACCTCAATATCGCCACTAGAGTAATATTATTTATAATCTTCCTGTGTGAATGCAAAATATTCTTAGTGATGTGATGTGTTAGATATAAGATTGGATAAATTATTGAAGACATATTCCAGTCAACTACTCAAATTTAAATTTAAATTGAGTCGCTTTTGATACATACTGTAAAATAATTATTAACTAAAATAATGGATAGATTTGAGAGAATTATCTTTATTAATCTATGAATTACAATAAAAATAAAAAATTGAAAACCCAATTTTACCTTTTAAATTTCAAAATTTCGCAACCTATGGTACATATAAAAACAAATCAAATCAACTTAAGAAAAAAAAATCATTCAAATTTTCAAACCTAAAGTTTTTAGGTTAATATTAGTTATATCTATTAATTACAGTTTATAAAAAGTATATATTGATTAATATTAATGAAAAAGTGTAGCGAAATAAGAGAATTTGGGAACGATGACTATCAATCAATAATTAATATATGTATATTGGTTATTTGACTTCTAAAATCTTAAAAGACCACATAAATCGAGGAAAATCAATGCTACACAAAAATAAATCAAATCAACTAAAAAAATTTGCCAATTTATAATAGCGCGATGTGACTATCTAACCATTTTAAAGTTTGAGTTTAGCAAAATAGCCCAACTTTTCAAAATTGAGATAAAATATCCAAAAATTGAAAAAACTCCCAAAATATAAGAATACACCAAATACTCAGGTTTACCCAAACAATACAATCGATGAAAAAAAAACCCTAAAAATAGCTCTCGATCGATATTGGAGATCGACGCCTTCATCGTCGTCGTCATCTTTGTCGGTCGCTGTTGTCATCGATGTCCTCGTCTTCGTCGATCATCATCGCCATCGCCGTCCCCGTCTTCGCAGTTCTGTCTTCGTCGATGAGTAAATATTGACGTACTCATCGTCAACAGCTCAGGATCTCGTTCCGTCTCGTCGTCGTCATCATCATCATTATCGATCTCTTTGTATCAGTCGCGAATCAAGGCTGTTCGTGTTCGATCGCCGTCAGAGATCGAAAATCGGAGATCGTCGTCGAGTTTTGCTGCATCTTCTTCTTCTTATTTATCGCACAGTGGATTAAATTTTTTTAAAGCATGATTAAATTTCTTGACATCTTATTCTTCTTCTGATTTATCGCACGGTGAATTACATTTTTTGAAAGCATGATTAAATTTTTTAACATCTTCTTCTTCCTTTTCTACTTTTGGTTTATCGAAAAGTAGATTACATATTTTGAAAGCAGGATTATTTTTTTTTTAATGATTAAGGGTGTATTAGTACTTTTACATTATAAGTGGCTATTTTGCATCAATTTATGAAACCTTAGTTATTTTCCTAAACACTAAGTTTGAAATGGCTATTTTATACAAAAATTCCTTTAAAATATCAAACCCCTGTTTTCGAAAGTTAAATGTTAATAATAGTTTATAAATATATATACATATATATATATATATGTATACATATATATGTGTGTTAAAAATCGAAATACAAATTCGCATTCATTATCACATCAATAAAATTGACTATTTGTTTAAAATGTTCGAAACGTCTACTCCCAAATAAGCAAGTATAAACCAAGGATTGAAATCTCGCGCGAGATCTCGCAATCCGCACAATTGCGGTAGCGAGTTACATATCTCTCGCGAGTTGGGCAAAATCTCGCACTTCTCGCGCGAGTAAATGCTGAATCTCGCGGAAGATAATATAAATACTCGGGAAAAAATTGAAAAAATCTCGTCACTGTGCTCTTGAATCCTTACTCCATACCGCCGAATCTCGCCGATTCTATCAAGCTTCCGGCATTGCATGTTGAAATCTTCTAAAAAACGGGAAAAAAGCATTAAAAAAAAATCAGATCTTCACAGAGATAACAATGGTGGTTTAAGAGTATTTTAGCTGTTTACTTTCGAGGAAGAAGACGCAAAGAAAGAGAAAGAAGAGAGAGGGGGTGAGAGCAATAAATTTGGGCCCACCTAACTTTCTTTTTTATTTTAATACAAGTAAAATACCCGCGCGATGCTGCGGGTTACTTGATCTACGTATAAGTTGATGATAATTCATTATTTTAATTATTTTGTAAGTATTAGAATCATATTATATACTCTGTTAATCTATACTCAAATAAAAACATTCAGCCCAAATTATTTAAAACAAACCATTCCCATTTTCTGTAAAAATATTATTTCGTAACGTCAATTTTTATTTTACCTTTATAAAAAAGGACATATACACAACACAATTCCTATTTTTATCCCAGTTATAAAACATTGGCCCAAATTATTTAAAACAAACAATTTTTTAAAGAAAAAAAATTAAAAATCAAACGGCAATCCTCACCTTTTTTCTATTTCTATTTTTGACCCTTGAATAAATATAATCCTACTGCTTACAAATGTTTCAGATTTTAAGAGTATAAACAAACACACTTACTTTAACCACAATCATTTATGTCGGTCTATCTTCTTTGTTCTTTTGCAGTTTTGCCATAATCTCTCTCTCTCTCTCTCTCTCTCTCTCTCTCTCTCTCTCTCTCTCTCTCTCTCTCTCTCTTTATTTTCACTTTCTCCCATCGATCGATGATAAGTTCTTCTAAATCTTTCGTCACATTGCTCGTTTTTGTTTCTTCAACTTCACTTGCTCTTTCTCTTTTACAACGACGATCGTTTCTCTCTCTTTCTCCACGGCGTCGTTTTTGTCAAAGCTCTCAATCAAGCTCACATGCGATTCCGTGATTCTTTCGGCATCGATTCGGAATCACTTGTGATTGTGATTTAGGGTTAGGGCGACAACCCTTTTGTTCCTTGACGGAGGTTCATCCTCGAAGGTACGTTCCTATGATGTGTAATGTTAATAGCCTTGTATGTGTGTTCATAGGTACACTGAGATATGAAATCTCCGATTTATCATGACTTCATATACACAGGTCATAAATCACAATATGTATGTACACTTTTGTGTTGAAATCAAGTTCGTCAGTTCGCCCTCCCGTGTCACTTCGTCAGCTCGTCAGTTCGCCCTTTCGTCAGCTCGTCACTTCGTCAGCTCGCCAGCTCGTCAGCTCGCCAGTTCGTCAGCTCGTCACTTCGTCAGCTCGCCAGTTCGCTCTTCCTCCTGACAAGCGTGCCTCGGAAGTCCTCACTCCTTGGAACTCATATCACATGGGAAAATGTGTTACATTTATTTGTCATCTATTTTCTATGTCTTATTTCTGTGTAACATTTATTACTTTCTATTTCCTAGATAGAATTATTACATGTATTTATTACACTCTCTCTTGTATCCACCATATGTATAAATAGGTGATACAAGTTCATATCAAACATAAGGAAATATTCAAAGTCTCGGAACACTCTCTCTCTTCTCTGATTCTCTATCTTTCTTTATCATTTCTACATGGTATCAGAGCCCAGAAAATAAATCACCATGAACACTACTCCGACCACCTTTCAGACCTCGCCCACTCAGTCTCAATCTGAATCATTCTCCCAACATATCACGAGCCACAAACTCAATGGTCACAACTTCCTACAGTTGTCACAATCCGTGGTCATGTTCATATCGGGACGAGGTAAAGATGACTACCTCACAGGCGCGGCAAAATCTCCAAAGATCGAAGATCCGGCGTTCAAGAGTTGGAAGACAGAAAACAACATGGTGATGTCCTGGCTCATAAACTCTATGCATCCCGAAATCGGGGAAACCTTCCTCCTTTACCCAACGTACGGTAGCAGAAATCTGGCAAACAGCTAGAGAAATCTTCTCCAACTCAGAAGATGTGTCCGAGCTGTTTGAAACTGAGAACACTCTCCACGACCTACGTCAAGGAGAGATGTCTGTTACTCAGTTCTTCAGCTCGCTCACGCATCTATGGCAGAAGATCGACCTCTACGAACATCACCAGTGGACCTACCCCGAAGACTCAAAACTCTACCGTAGGATAGTGGAGACCAAACGTGTGTTTAAACTATTATCCAGACTCAACAAAGACCTCGACGAGGTCAGAGGTCGGATACTTAATACAAAATCACTACCATCACTCCGTGAAGCCTTCTCCGCGGTCAGACACGAGGAAAGTAGGAGGAAAATCATGCTTGGAGTCATCCAATCGAGCTCAATTCCGAGCTCATCCTCAGACTCGTCTGCCCTCACCACGCATGGAGATGAAGCACTTGCAGCTCGCGTCGTAACAGAGAGACCTCGCTCCTACTGTGATCATTGCAGACGACCTGGACACCTCCGAGAAACCTGCTGGAAGCTGCATGGGAAACCATCGAGCTCGAAGTCAACCCGAGACTCTAAGGATCCAAACTCAGCCGGAAACTTAGTATCCACCTCGTCCGCTGCCTCGACCTCGACCTCGGACTCCTCTCCCTTCAGCAACGACCAACTCGCTATTCTCTAGAAGCTTATCCAATAAGTCCAACTCAGTGGAGAACGCTCGAGCATTGGTCCTCTAGGTAACTCTCCTAGAGCCCTCCATGTAAGCTCAGAGAATCTCACAGCATGGATTGTCGACTCCGGTGCCTCTGATCACATGACTGGTAATCGAAGCCTATTCACAACTTACTCCGCTTGTAATAGAAGCATATCAGTCACCATCGCCAACGGAGCCAAGACTCAAGTCACTGGTATTGGCACCGTGGTCTTGACAAAGTCTATGAGGCTAGACTCGGTGTTCTTTGTTCCTCAACTACAGTGCAATCTCTTATCTGTGCATAAGTTCAACCAAGACTCGAAGTGCCGAACTATTTTTTATGAAAGTTCATGTGTGTTTCAGGAACAGGTCACGGGGAGACAGATTGGTAATGCCGAGCTGAGTACCGGACTCTATGTCATCAAGTCAGATCAGCCCGCCATGTGTCAGCTCGCCCAACATTCACCCCAATACAAAGAGATCATACTCAATCACCTTAGACTAGGGCATCCAAATTTCATGTATCTCAAAAGAATGTTTCCTTCTTTGTTTATCAATAAAAATATCAATTCCATTCAGTGTGACATGTGTGAGTTCGCCAAACATTCTCGAAGCTCGTATCACCCCACCTCGTACAAACCATCTCGCCCATTTGCCACAATTCACAGTGATATATGGGGACCCTCAAAAGTTCCCAATATCACTGGAGTGCGATGGTTTCTTCTCTTTGGTGACGACTACACTAGACTCAGTTGGATATACATGATGAAACAAAAATCTGAAACATCCAACCTCTTCAAAATCTTTCACAAAATGGTCCAAACACAGTTCGACACCTCCATCCAAATTGTCCACACAGACAACGCTCGAGATTACTTTAATTCCGAGCTCAGCGATTTCTTCAAAACACATGGCATAATTCACTCCAGCTCATGCGTTTACACCCCACAACAAAATGGGGTAGCCGAAAGGAAAAATCGACATATACTCGAGGTCGCCCGAGCCATCATGTTCTCCTCAAACGTCCCATCTCATTTTTGGGGAGAAGCAGTCCTCACAGCCACCTACCTCATAAACAGAATGCCATCTCGTGTCCTTGGCTATAAAATCCCATCTCAAGTCCTTCTAGAGACATACCCTCACTCTCGACTCATCTCAACCCTACCTGCGAAAGTTTTCGGCTGTTCAGTCTTCACCCATTCTTATGGCCAAGGTAAACTTGAACCAAAATACGCTCAAGTGCATTTTCCTTGGCTATTCAGCAACCCAAAAAGGCTACAAATGCTATGAACCCCGATCACGAAAATTCATAGTCTCAATGGATGTATCTTTTCATGAGTTCAGTCCTTACTTCGCCAATTCAGCTCGTCAGGGGGAGAATGATGAAAATGACTTCCCAAATTGGCTCATCATAAACCCAGAATTTACCTCGCCTCAAAGTCCAACCTCACCTGTTCAAGATATTCCCAGTTCGTCCAGTCCTTCCAGTCCGTCCAGTTCGTCCAGTCCTTCCAGTCCGTCCAGTTCGTCACCGACTCCCAGCTCGCAAGCCTCTGAACCCTCTCCATGCGAACTGATCATCACCCAGAGTCCGGTACAAGCTCGCGAATTAGATGTCTCTTCGAACCTGAACCACGACACTACTGAACAAGGTAACACCTCATCTCCGGACTTACCAATTGCATTGAGAAAACCTGCTCGGTCGTGTGGTCAATACAGGATGGAGGATTACGTGTACTATGTGAACTTATCTACGGGCTACCAAGCCTATGTGGCAAGGTTAGATGAAGGAAAAGTGCCGAACTCCATCGAGGAAGCCCTTCAAAGTCCCGAGTGGCGAGACACAAGTCATGCCGAGATCCAAGCCCTCGAACAGAATGATACGTGGGATATCGTCGAACTACCACCAGGAAAGCGAACTGTTGGATGTAGATGGCTCTTCACCATCAAACATAATCCAGATGGCACAGTGGAGAGATACAAAGCCCGTCTTGTCGCTAAAGGGTACACTCAGGCTTATGGCATCGACTACCAAGAAACGTTCGCTCCAGTCACAAAGTTCAATACCATCAGAATCCTCCTTTCATTAGCAGCCAACTTAGATTGGCCTCTCAGTCAGCTCGACGTCAAGAATGCTTTTCTAAATGGCGAACTGGAAGAGGAAGTCTACATGCAACTCCCACCAGGATTCGACAATGATCAAGGGGCCAACAAAGTCTGTAAACTCAAGAAGTCTCTATACGGTCTAAAACAATCCCCACGAGCATGGTTTGGGAAATTCTCCAATGTACTCAAGCGTTGCGACTACGAACAAAGTCAAGCCGATCCAACACTCTTCTCAAAGATCTCAACACAAGGCAAGCACACCATCCTGAGTGTGTATGTTGACGACATAGTCATCACCGGAGACGACCTAGAAGAGATCAGGAGACTAAAGCAAATTCTGTCATCTGAGTTCGAAGTCAAGGACCTCGGCAGCCTACGATATTTCCTCGGCATGGAGGTAGCTCGATCTGAAAAGGGCATCTCTGTTTCCCAGCACAAGTACACTTTGGATCTCCTCAAAGAAACTGGCATGCTTGGCTGTAAACCAGTTGACACTCCAATGGATGCCAATGTGAAACTTCTAGCTCGTACCACCGAGGCCGCCACCAACAAAGAAAGGTTTCAACAGCTCGTGGGAAAACTCATCTACCTAACTCACACTAGACCGGATATTGGATTCGCAGTGAGTATGGTAAGTCGATTCATGAGTAATCCTTCGACAACTCACATGGACGCAGTTATGAGGATTCTCCAATACCTCAAAGCTGCCCCAGGGACTGGTCTCTCCTTCAAGAAAAGACGAAGTCAAGGTGTCGAAGTGTTCACAGATGCGGACTGGGCCGGATATGTTCCAGACAGACGATCAACATCAGGCATGTGCACATACGTCTGGGGAAATCTTGTTACCTGGCGAAGCAAGAAGCAGTCCGTTGTCTCAAGAAGTAGTGCTGACGCCGAGCTCAGGTCTTTAGCAAGCGGAGTATGTGAAGGCATCTGGCTGAAGAGAGTTCTCGACGACCTCAAGATCATCATCGAAGGTCCAATCAAGCTCTTTTGCGATAATCAAGCTGCTCTCAGCATAGCCAAAAATCCAGTCCATCATGACAGAACAAAACATATCGAGATCGACCGATACTTCATCAGTGAAAAGATTGAAGAAAAAATAATCGATATGGAATACGTTCCATCGAGTCGTCAGCTCGCCGACATTCTCACCAAAGCCCTTCCTCGAGCAACCTTCTCCGAGCTATGTAGCAAGCTTGATCTCCTCAACATATACAGTCAAGCTTGAGGGGGAGTGTTGAAATCAAGCTCGTCAGTTCGCCCTCCCGTGTCACTTCGTCAGCTCGTCAGTTCGCCCTTTCGTCAGCTCGTCACTTTGTCAGCTCGCCAGTTCGTCAGCTCGCCAGTTCTCCCTTCCTCCTGACAAGCGTGCCTCGGAAGTCCTCACTCCTTGGAACTCATATCACATGGGAAAATGTGTTACATTTATTTGTCATCTATTTTCTATGTCTTATTTTCTGTGTAACATTTATTACTTTCTATTCCCTAGATAGAATTATTACATGTATTTATTACACTCTCTCTTGTATCCACCATATGTATAAATAGGTGATACAAGTTCATATCAAACATAAGGAAATATTCAAAGTCTCGGAACACTCTCTCTCTTCTCCGATTCTCTATCTTTCTTTATTATTTCTACAGTTTGTTCATGTGTGTATACGTGTGTCCATTTGTGCTTGTGTGTGTAAATAAATACTTGATTTCTCTTCTTTTCTGATTGAGTTTTGGTGGGTCAAATTTAGGGTTTTTGTTTGGATTGTGTAGGAATTGAACAATACAGTCCGTTTTTTTATGAATGATCGAAGTACTTTTTTTTCATTTTGTAATTGATTTATTCATGAGTTTTCTATTTTTATCTTGAGAAAGATCAGAGGAAAATAAAATGTTAAGATTTAATGTTTGGTTATTTGAAGAGTTTCAGAAAAAAAAAAAAAAAAAAATCTCTGTTTGGTTATGGATACAGCGGTCGACTATTTTTTATACCGATTAATGTTAACATTTGAATAACACTCTTCGAACATGAATAGATAGCTTCGCACTTATATCTCAGGTAGCATAGATTTTTCCATTGGCTTTTGTGTTTTTGTTTCTAATTACTCATGATCGTATATGTGTGTGGAAATTTTTACTGATTTTAAACTGAAAAATCCGAAAATTTTAATAAGGAAGCAAAGGAAGGATTATTATGTGGAGTCTGGTGTGTGTGGAAATTTTTATTGATTTTAAACTGAAAAATCCAAAAAATTTAATATGTAAGCGAAGGAATGATTATTATGTGGAGTCTGGTTATTAAGGATGATGGGTTTCTTTGCAGGTTCGAAGAGAATGGTATGTTATATATATATATCGGTTCATCAGACGGCCTCTGGAAAATAAATGACTTTTCTGGAAAAGTCTAGAGAATCATTCAATGGCAGGGAGTTTTGGAATTTGAAAAGTTATTTTACAGAAGAATTTGGATCTCTGAGAATAGTCTAGGTCTTTGTCATTTTTGCGTCGTTTTTTTTTTATTCCAGAATAGTCTTAGGAGTGGCATTTTTGTGAATAATAATAATAATTTGGTACTGTAGAATGAACTGTAAAAACGGGGTTCTTCTTTATATATATATATAATAATTGTTTTGAAAATTATGCTTGGGAAAGTTTCAAATTGAAACACGTGAGTCCGGACCAAATGAATTTATTCTTTCTTTATTATTTTCCTTTTTAATTATTATAAAACAAATAATATACCTGCTTTAAGTTTTTCAATGTTATCTCGTATATCTTATATATACTAGCTATATATATATAGGTTGCTTTATTGATATATTAGTATTTTTTTGTTATACTATTATATATATAAACATATATCTTTTCACTAGTAAATAGTCTAATTTTTTTTTTTTTTTACAAATTATAAATTAATATAAAAATTTAATTTTTTTAAAGCATAAATTATTACAAGTAAAATATTTTCTTAAAAGATTTTTATCATTTATGTGTTCGAAACTATACGTGTGAAAATTCTATATTTAAATTTATCTTTGAATCTCTATGTATCATGAAAATTCAAAGATATTTTTTAAAAAAAATTATTTATTGTTCAAATACCTCTCGAGATACCCTCTTTTTTGCGGTATATCTCGCGGAATGCGGTATATCACACGGTACGAGATACCCTCAACGTTCATCAAATATCGCGGAATATCCTGGTACGAGACGAGATATCCTCAAAATCAGAACTGCGGTACGACCGCGAGATGCGAGATTTCAATCCTTGGTATAAACATAGACATGAAAGTCGAATATGTAAAAGCCATAAAAAGAGTCAGAACTAGCAACAAATTAGGTAAAACATACATAAAATAACCTCATTTGTAATTTTAACAACGCCAAGAAATAATTAGTGTAGCATTGTAATTGTCAAATTTACACTTAGAAGTTAGAAGGTGTCACGCTATCATATTCAGAATTTCAGATATAAAATTTTATAAAATCAAGCACGAAAATGAAAAATTTAACAGAATTATCAAAATTTGACCGAGTTTCAACATTACTGTTTCATTGGCAACAATGATGGCGCTTATTGTTTTGTACCTCGTCTGCAAATGCATTGAAATTTCATAGTTGACTCTGATTGCAAGTGGCAAATATATATATTGTCTTATAAGAGGTTTGCACACCAGAAAAGAGGGAAGACTTGCAAAACAAACTCATAGAGACAACCATGAAAGTGTTTCTGCTTTTGATTATTCTCACACTTTGCTATGGAACAGCGACAACCCGAGCTCTTGCCAGCGGAGAAAGACGGTTGGCAAGGCTGAGAGAAGGCGATTCGCTGGTGGGCGAGAGAGGGAATGATACGTTCTTGGTCTCGCCAGAGGGAACGTTCTCCGCTGGGTTCTACACCGTTGGAACAAATGCCGTGTGTTTCTCGGTCTGGTTTTCGAAGTCCAATGGCAAGTCTGTGGTCTGGATGGCGAATCGGGACGCCCCGGTGAGCTCGAGTGGGTCGAGGCTGACACTCCGCGGTGACGGAAACATGGCGTTGACCGATCCCTCGGGGACAACTGTGTGGTCAACTGGCACTTCCTCAGCCTCGAATTCCGTCGTGGAAGCACGTCTTTTGGAGACCGGAAATCTCGTCCTCCTTCAGGGAGAGGCCATAATCTGGGAGAGCTTTGGTTTCCCAACGGACACGCTATTGCCAACGCAGCGGCTCGTGAAGAACACGACTCTGGTCTCGGTCCGGGGTCCAGGATCGTTCTCCACCGGGCTCTACAACTTGAAGTTCGGCGACGACAATGTGCTGAACCTCGTGTACGATGGGCCCGAGATATCCAGCTTGTACTGGCCGAGGCATACCGGGGCTAGCGTGTTCAGAACCGGAAGAATGCCGTACAACAGCTCCAGAGTGGCGGTTCTGGACCAGTTCGGGGAGTTTCTGTCGAGCGATCTCCTGCAGTTCAAGGCCTTTGATTACGAGACCCACTCGGAGAAGAAGCGGAGATTGACGCTGGACCACGACGGGGTTCTGAGGCTCTACAGCTTGGACGACTCCTCCGGGGAATGGGATGTCACGTGGCTTCCAAGCCGATTAGACTCCTGCCTGGTCGATGGGATTTGCGGGGAGTACGGGATTTGCGGTTATTTTGAGAGCGTGAGACCGGCTTGTAAATGTCCTCGCACCGGTTTCCGAAGAGTTGACATGTCCGACTGGTCTAAAGGCTGTAAGCCCGTCTTTGATCTCACGCGGCGGAGCTCCGGCGGGTTTGGTCTCTTGAAGCTTCTCAACACGGATTACTACGGCTATGACTTGCCCCCAATTCACTTCGGGATTTCGCTGCGGGAGTGTAAAAACATATGCCTCAACAACACGTTATGCCGAGGGTTCGGATACTCTTCGGACGGTCTCGGGCAGTGCTTCCCCAAGAGTTTTCTCATCAACGGCTACCACACGCCAAGCTCTCAGAGCGTTATGTACATAAAGGTTCCGAAATCAATACTGACCGATCAAGTGACGGGGAGCGACGATGATAGTCTCAGGTGCTTGGAAGCGGACATAGTTCTCTCTAGCGGGGATGACTCCGGAGGGAAGAAGAGCGACAGAGACGGGTACGTGAAGTACTTGATGGCTTTCGTGGGCTCCATCGGAGTCATCGAAGCAATTTGTCTTGGGCTGTGGTGGTGGTTCATCTACCGGAAACGGGTGAGCGAGGAGGTTGTCAACATGGGCTACATTGCACTGGCGATGGGCTTCAAGAGGTTTGGGTACGCAGAGCTCAAAAGGGCGACCGAGAACTTTAGAGAAGAGATCGGAAAGGGCGGTTTCGGGTCTGTCTACAAAGGGGTTCTCGGCGACGGGAGGGTTGTGGCAGTGAAGAGGCTCGAAGGAGTTTTGCAGGGGGAATCGGAGTTTTGGGCCGAGGTGAGCGTCATAGGAAACATCAACCACAGGAATCTGGTGAAAATGTGGGGTTTCTGCGCTGAAAACAAGTACAAACTTCTCGTCTACGAGTACGTCGAGAACAGTTCTTTGGACAAGATCTTGTTCCACAACACGTCGACACTATTCGGGTTGGAGCAACGATACAACGTCGCGCTCGGCACCGCGAAAGGGTTGTCGTATCTGCACGAAGAGTGCCTCGAGTGGGTTCTTCACTGCGACGTGAAGCCTCAGAACATACTTCTCGACGATCAATTAGAACCCAAAGTGTCCGATTTTGAGATGTCGAAGCTCTTCAGAGACGCCGGCGGCGACGGAGATACCGGTGGGTTCTCCCAAGTCAGGGGGACGAGAGGGTACTTGGCACCCGAGTGGACGATGAACCTGAGGATCGATGCAAAAGCCGATGTGTACAGCTATGGAATTGTGGTGTTGGAGCTTCTGACCGGGAAATGCGTGTCCAATTTTCTCGCATTGCAGGACGGCGAGTTCGACCACTTGGTTCAGTGGGTTACCGAGAAGACCCAACATCACGGGTTCGAGGGAGTCATCGATCCTAGATTGCTCGAAGAGGAGTTTGACAAGCAAAAGGTTGAGAGGTTGCTGGGTGTCGCATTGTTGTGTGTGCAAGACGATAGGAATTTGAGACCTGCCATGAGTAAGGTTGTGGAGCTTCTGCTAGAAACTGACAAGGAAGAATAATAATAATAATAATGTTAATAAACTACATGAATCTCTTATTTATTTGTATATTTTGAATTGTAATGAACGCAATGTGATTTCGTTATTAAATATGACTAGCATACTTTTTTCCTTGTTTATTAGCAGCTAGAATTCAAGATTATACTTCAAAAGGAGTTTATTTTATTATACTTCAAAATTGGTTGTAGAATCCAGAAAGAACACCCTTTGCCCTAGTACGGATTTCAGATTTTATCCGATGATCGACAAGTCAATGACAAACATTTATAAACCAAACTCAGCATTTCAACACCAACTAGGTTTTTCATAAACTACCGTAGTCCTATGATGCTCTTTAAAGATAATAAACAATAAGAAAGAGAGTAAATCTATTGCACACCGCTCCATCTAGCCCAATCCACAAACTGCATTCCACCGTAAACGTTGTTGGCAAATCGCACTCCGACGGTGAAAGCCAAAGCCATTGGAGGAAATTGCTTCCCCACCACCGATCCTTCTACGACACGTTCAAGCCCGTTGATGATTTGATACCGGGTGTTCGAAGACACTGCCAGGAAAAAACCTGAAAGGAACAAAGAAAGCCCATTGAAAACACTAATACCATCTGTAATAATGAACTCGGAAATAAAAAAATAAATAAAAATAAAAATTTCAGAGAAGTAGAGCTAAGAACAAAACTTGACATACCCCACAAAGCAGCACTCTTAAGTAGTGGCGGCACAGGTACATCCTTTTCTGATTTCTTTATGCTCCTGATGAAAAAAAAAAAAAAAAAAACAATGTTTATAAAAAAAAAAAAAAAAAAAAATACACAGCAAAGAAGTAGTTAACTCAAAAAAATTTTGTTTTCTATTTTCTAACTTTTGTAGTTGTACTGAAAAATTATTTTGCAGTTGTTTTCAAAAAGCTGTTTGGTACAGTTTTCATTTTTGGTTTTGAGAAATTGAAAAAACTGAAAAAAGTGTTTGGTACAGCTTTCATTTTTGTTTTTGAAAAAATGAAAAGAGAAGATGAGGAGAAGGAGGAGAGAAGAGAAGAATTTTTTTTTCCAAAAACCCATTTTATTTGTTTTCAGTTTTTTTTAGTCTTTTACAAAACAATTTCAAAATTTTTTGAAAATTTTTTCCAAAAACTTAAACCAAACATAACTTTCACTTTTTGTTTTCAATTTTTTCCACTAAAAAACTGTTTTTGAGATGAATACCAAACATGATATAAATTGGGTATCCGTTCTTTACAAATCATGACATGCTAAAAATGTATCATAAGGAAGATCTCTCACAGTCAGATACAAAAAGGATGCGGATCCTATTGTCTTACTACCATGACTCGCTAAAATGCAATCATGAGATTAATTTATATAAGGATAAATTACAATATTGCCCCCTCAACTCTATGGTGAGTAACGATTGACCACCTGATAAATGAAAACGTACATCAGTGGACTTGAAATCCTACAATGTAACGATTAGCTACTTCTGTTAACTCTTATCGACGGAAATCGTTACTTTTCTCGTGTTTTAAGCACGTGACGTGTGAATTTATTAGAATACCCTTATTCGAATGATTTATATAAAATTGGGGAAACAAAATTAGGGAAAGAACAGACAAAATAAATTCGCGTGCTAGGGTTCCCAAAATCAATCAAGAGGCGCGATTGCAATCGAGGAAAATGGATGGGAGTCAGTCTTGGAGCAGCGAAACGTTGAATCGTTCTCAGCCCGGTACAAACGATGAAGCTCAGTCCTCTGGCGAAGATCGTCGACGACCTAGTTGTCAGTGCGGACTGCCAAGCATCCAACGCACTTCGTGGACCGATGAGAATCCCGAGCGTCGATTTTTTGGGTGTTCTCGATATAAGGTATGTTATTTATGTTGAATGAATGTGTTTATCTTCTCAATTCATGGATTGGTGTGTGTTTATCTTCTCAATTCATGGAGTTTTAAATTTCGCAGAAAGGGATATGTAATGGGTGTGGGTTTTTCGAGTGGATCGATCCCCGGATGTGTAAGAGATCAGTTCAAGTGATTCCCGGATTACTGAGGAAGAGAAACAAATTAGAGCAGGAACTCGGGAATGGGAAAGAATTTGATGTTGCTGATGGACTTAACAATGTGAGGGAATCAATAGTGAATTGGGGCAAAATAGAAGCTGAAGTCAAGAACATGAAAGTTATGTTACTCATCATAGTTGCACTACTGGTGTATGTCATTCTGTTTAAGTAAGGCTATGTTGCCCCTAGGAATTGTACAACTGTTTTATATTGTATGGTTTTTTTTTTTTTTTTTTTTTGGTGCTGAATGAATCAGAAATGGCAATTTGAAGCAGATATGTTTACATACGTAATAGGTTTGTTTGTTGAAGTGTAATATACTGAAATGGCAAGTAATTAAGATATCAGTCAGTCAATTTGAAACGGGAAGTACAAGATCAAATTAGAGAAAACATTGACATTAAGTGTACCTAATTAAATTAACATAATAGCCTTTCACACATATTCAAAAGGTCTATTAAGTATCAAAATATACCATACATAAAATACTCATCAAAAGTGTACTAGACCACAAAATAGTCATCAACAGTGTACTAGACCACAAAATTAACACACCAAAACAGACTTTTAGAATAAGACTCTTGGCAGCAGTCCTGATCCTTGTCTTGGCCCCATTGTCATGCGAATTCTCGGGCTCCTCTGCACAAACATAATGTTAACTTACCCTAAGGGTTTGGGAGGGCTGACTCGGTTGACTTGGAGCCTGTGTGGGTTGACTTTGACTTTGGCTAGGGTGGTGTGGTTGACTCTGACTTTGGCTTGGGTTGTTTGATTGACTCTTTTGACGTCTCTGTGAAAACATGTAATAAACATTTGGATTAGGGACCATTTATTAAACAAGTTACGGTATAAATCTCACCAGTTCTTCCTGTTTTCTTCTGAAACAAGTTAAGGTATTATGCCCCCCCTTGCCGCACTGTGAACATGTTGTTGTCACGTATTTTCTGGAAATTCTAGTTGCACCACGTGGGATAACCTCATCATGTTCCACACGCCTCAACTTTTTTGGCCTTCCTGGCTCGGCTCTGTCAGGTGGTCTTGACAAGGGTGTTTTACATGTCTTTGGCCATTGCTCTATTGGATTCATTGGAAATATTTGGTACTTGTAGGTGGCCACAAATGTCTCCTTCTTGTAACATTCTGTGACATAGTCAACAGGGTCATCGTGCTTATGCCATATGCAAGCAATTGCATGGCCGCAAGGTATACCTGTATGACATAGTACACACATGAACAAAAACATGAACATATACGTGAAGTCTCAACAAGAACAAGTAAATGATCAAATACCTGATAGATCCCACCGTTTACAAGAACAAGTCTTGTTTCTCAAGTTAACCGCGTGCATCCCACCATACATGTTTTTAACTTGGTAGTCATGTCCACCGGACCATTGTGCAATGTATGAAGATGAATTCTCTTTATTTTTTTTCCAATATTTTAGAAATTTTGGGACCTATACAACCATGCCAATTTGCCACAGCCAGTCTTTGCTTTGTGAATCGTTGTAGGAGATACATTCTTATGATTTCAAGCATTGATAGTATTGGTTTTTGTCTTGCCATCAAAATAGCCCTAAATCACATAAATGTCAATAATTAACAGAGACTTGGTCAATCATTCTTATGTATTGGTAATAAATTCAAGGTATAAAATTCAATCTTACCTTGTCCCATTGAAGCATTCACACATGTTATTCAGTAACATGTCACATATGAGTGTTGTTCTGAACCCGCTTCTGGCCCAGTGACTTGTACCTTTATCAACCAGCCACTCAAAAGCCTTGACATCCTCGGCTTTTATGAACTCCATCTCGGCATTAAATCTGTCTACTGAGTAAGCCATAGCCGCTGCCATCATCTTTGTCTTCAAATACTGACCCTTGAACACCTATGACAAATAGAATATACAACCGGCATTTTAGTATCACATAAACACAATATAAAGTCTTTAAATCAGATGAAATTATTTAGTATACCTTGGTGAAGTTACTTTGGAGATGTCTGGCACAATGTCGATGTTCTGCCATTACTGAACCTTCTTCTCACATTCCAGTCAAAGCCTCTTTTAGACCTTTCTGCTTGTCGGTAATAAAAGTCCAGTGGTACCCATTTTCTATGCTCAGGTCAATCTGTAGCCAGTTTAAAAACCAATTCCATGTTGCCTTCCCTTCGGATTCCACAACTGCGAATGCAATTAGGAACATGCCATTATTAGCATCAACCCTTAAGGCATTCAGTAGTTGGCCTGTATGATGCCCTTTGATGTGGCACCCATCCAGACCAATGATAGGTCTACACGATCTTAAACCAGCTTTGCACGCCTCATAGCATATATACAATCTCTTGAACAAGAATTTACCTTCAGAGTCAACTTCTGTCTCAATTCAACTGTGGATCCGGGGTTTGACCTCTTAATCTCTGCACCATAATCCCACAAAACCGCGTATTGCTACTCGTAAGTCCCTTGAATAGCTAGCTCAGCAGCTTTTCTTGTTCTATACGCCTTCATTCTCGAGCACTCCAATACAAAATCTTTTTGTACGCGACTCATGAAATTAGCGGCTGACCAGGTCTCATTATCTTGAAACTCTTGACAGTATTTCTTCGCCAACCAAGCCGATGTTGCAAACCTGTTCTTATTTGTCCGGGCACATGTATGCTCACCTTGGTACGTCTTGATCATCCATGTTGATGACTTCCCAACCACATATGCAAAACAAACCCACTTACATTTAGGGTCCCTACACTCTGCACGTACTCTGTTAGGGTCATTCTTTTTGAAGAACACTTCTTTCCCACTCCTAATTGAGTACTCTTTAATTGCTTCCTTAAATACCTTACCATTCGGGAACACTAAACCAAGCTTGAATTATGGTTTTTGCATGTCAGTGTCGGGTCTGAATTCAGGAAATTTTGGCAACTTCTTCTTCACAAAGTCACGTGGCATCTTTTGTTCGTCGTCGTCACTTGATGAAACGTTACCCCCACCAAACTCGTCTTCATACTCACTGTCTTCATCGTCCTCAACTTCTTTAGCTTTCCCTTTATTCTGCTTCAATACATCAAGGCCAAGGTCAATAGCATCTACAACAACATCATCGTCACTCCGTTCGTATCCACTTTCTTGCTCACGGCCTTCATCATCATCAACCTGGTCTTCATCATCTTCTTGAGAATCAACTTGCTCTTCATCGTCTTCTTGAGAATCAACCTGCTCTTCATCGTCTTCTTGAGCATTCACTTGCTCTTCACGATCTTCTTGAGCATGGGCCAGCTCTACACGGTCTTCTTGAGCATGGGCCTGCTCTTCACGGGCTTCTTGAGCATGGGCCTGCTCTTCACGGGCTTCTTGAGCATGGGCCTGCTCTTCACGGTCTTCTTGAGAAGTTACATGCTCATTTTCACCCTGGATTGCTTGAACATCCTCATTTTCTATAGGTTTGGTACCGGGTGCTCGCAGTAGAGGTCAATTACTCTTGTTGTCTCCATTAACACCCCAATACTTCTAAGCAAATCATCATCTGTGTCAACGTACTCCATCTTTTTTTCACCTTCTGCAGGTAAGAAATAAAATGCTTCAGCATCGTATCCTAAGTATTTCTTCAACATACCATTTATTATCACAATTGACATCCTATCCAAGTCACAATATTCAAAGTACGAGACTTCCCCATCAACATATACCATCTCTGAATCCATAGTGCCACCGTGATGAACTTTAAAAGTAAATAGGGTCGAGGAAGGATCTGAAAGACAAAGATTCCAAGAATCATTTAAGAACAACCATTTAATAGTCTCGAGAATAATAATTTAATGTTCCATTCAGAGATTGATTACGACCGGGGACCACTACCACCACCAAAAAAACCCTAACTCGGGACCACAACCACCACATAACCCAGACAAAACCCAGACAAAACCCAGACAAAACATAAAGTTTGGGACCACCAACAACTATTATAAAATACAAAATCGGCAAAAGCAATAAGCATGGGACCACCATTACATATAAAACCTTACCATAATCGATTCTTCTCCTTTCATTCTCTTCAGCCGACGCGCTCTGCACTTTTTTCTTCACCGCTGTTTTAAGCTTCGTTTTCGCCTTGGATTTCGGGGCTCGGGTTTTCTTCTTCGCCGGGGATTTCATCTCCACGATTTGAATTTTTGTTCTGATAAAATTAAGAAGTTTTTGGGGGTATTATTTCATTCATTATTATATCCTTAATTACTCATTATTCAGTAAAATTACAAAACTACCCATGACATATTTTTCAAGAGACGAGTTCCGTCGATAAGAGTTAACAGAAGGATCTAATCGTTACATTGTAGGATTTCAAGTCCACTGATGTACGTTTTCATTTATCAGGGGGCAAATCGTTACTCACCATAGAGTTGAGGGGGCAATACTGTAATTTATCCTTTATATAACATCTCCGGCTAAAGATTAAAATATGGGTATACCGCTTGGCAGTCATAATCAAATTGGCAATGCCTTGGCCAATGATACCGCAACCAAATCCAACGCCGCCATACAAGATACCCTATTAAGAGAAGCACACACTAGTCATCAAGAACAAAACGAGAATTACAGCCAAAGAAGGCCGTCTTCACTGACTTTATACCTTGTAGAAATACGTAGCGAGTCTCTGTTGCACTGAAAATCTACATCCTGTCTTTCCGCTTCAAAAACGCTGCATAAGAACATCATGAAACTCAAAGTCGAATCACAAGATCTCTTAGCTAATAGATACATTTATGGGCCTCAACAAGAGCTGATAGATGATACCTGCTCGGTAGAGCTCCATAAGCATGTTGCAATCGTCCGAGAAAGCTTTTTGATACAGATGGTTGTCCAATACGAACATACGGTGCCAACATACCAACCAGAGCAACGTTGACCACTAGTCCCACCAACATATCAGCCACGTACAGCTCGAATTCTGACCAGAAATCCTCACCTCTCTTTTGTACTTCCGCAAATGTCGCACAACATGTGTCAATGACTATCGGGAATAGATTGAAGCCGATGATAAAAATTAGTCCGTCACAAGAACGGTAAAGGAAAAAATTCCTTATTTCCCTTGCATTTGTGTTAGCAAAGCATGCAAATAGTAAGTAGTTATTGATGAGCTTCATTTCCATAATTGGACTAAAGAAATAATAGAGTTACTATTCGTCCAGGTACTTCTATCACTCACTATGAAATATGGAGGGGGAGAAAGCCAAATGTGAAATACTTCCATGTCTTTGGTTCTGTTTGTTATATCCTTGCTGACAGGGATCCTCGACGAAAATTTGATCCTAAAAGTGATGAAGGTATCTTTCTTGGGTACTCTAGAAATAGTCGGGTCTATCGTGTTTTTAACAAATGCACTAAGTCCATGATGGAATCCATAAATGTGGTGGTTAATGATGATCATGCTATTTCTAACAGTACTAATGATGAAGATGAAGTTTTACCTAGTAACACAGATGTCAGGACAGATATTACTGAGAACTCTTTGGACGACATCTCCCCTGGGAGCCCTAATGTCAGGACTGATGCTGATGACAAAGTGGATGACATTGTTCCGGATAAGGAGTCTCTTCCTGTGACTGAACGAAGAATCTCTTCCAGAAGAATTCAGAAAAATCATCCTGTTCATGAGGTGATTGGCGAGATTAGTGAAGGAATGAGGACTCGCCCAAAACCTTCTGTAAACTATCGGGAGATGATTGGTAATTTCTGCTTTGTTTCTAAGATTGAACCTAAGAATGTGAATGAGGCTATTGATGATGAATACTGGGTTAATGCTATGCAAGAGGAACTTGTTCAGCTCGAAAGAAATAAAGTCTGGGAGCTAGTTCCTAGACTTGACAATGTGAATGTCATTGGAACTAAGTGGATTTTTAAAAATAAATCTGATGAGCATGGCAATATAACTCGAAAAGCTAGACTTGTGGTGCAGGGTTATACACAGGTGGAAGGTGTAGACTTTGATGAAACCTTTGCCCCTGTTGCGAGACTTGAAGCCATCAGACTCCTTGATGAGGACATCACCAATAACAATCAGCCTCGAACAAACATTGATACTTCGGATGGCCCATTGACGCGAGCCCGAGCCAAGAGAGTCAAAGAGGACGTATCCATTCTACTCAGCAAGTTCCAAGCCCAAGACATTGACTTTGATGAGCCGAAAATACTCAACATCATTTCGGCCCAAAATGAAGTCTTTGATAGCCCAATTTGAAGTTCATCCAGGTCCACAAATCAACACAATCAGCCCACTTCTTCATTTGGACGTCCACTATAGAAGACTTTTCATTTTCCACAACTCCTTTCATTTTCAAAGACTTTTCATTTACAAAACTTTTCATTTCCAAAAGACTTTTCTTTTCCTAAGTCTTTTCGTTTTCATTTGAATTTATGTTAGTGTTTAGAGTTTTAATTATGTCTTTTGGTATACTTGTAACCATCATTTGAAGTTGTATTTATAGGCAACTCGATCTGAATGAAAATCAATGAACATTTCTGAAAACACTTTTGTGAGAAAATACTCTCTAAATTCTTAGGTTCTAAATCGTCGAACTTATCAAGGCAAATAACTTTGTGGCGTTCTTCGAGTTCTAGACATATCAATAGTTTCATTCCATAGACTATTGTGGCGTCTTTCATTCCCCCCTCAATCTTATCAATAGTTCAAATTACAAACTATTGTGGCGATTATCACTCCACCCAAAACACCAAACCGACCCTTCCTTTCAACCTATCCAAAAACCACCAAAAAATTCCCTACAACAACAAAACAGCAAACCTTCATCCAAATTGAAGCAAAGACTTATTGAGGCAACCCACGTAATTCCGCAACGATTTGAGCTTCGTTCATCGCAAAGGCGGCGAGGTTCTCATCACTCCTTCTTGGCATCTCCTGTCATCTGCACTTCAAACTTTTCCAGATGGATGTTAAAAGTGCTTTCCTCAATAGGTACTTGAATGAGGAAGTTTATGTGGCTCAACCTAAAGGCTTTGTAGATCCCAGCTTACCACAACATGTCTACAAACTCATAAAATCTCTCTACGGCCTTAAGCAGGCTCCTCGGGCATGGTATGAATGACTAACTCAGCTCCTTGTGCAGAATGGTTATACCAGAGGTGGAATTGATAAAACCTTGTTCATAAAGAAGGAGGATGGCAACCTCATGATAGCCCAAATCTATGTTGATGATATCGTCTTTGGAGGAATGTCGAACAAGATGGTGGACCTTTTTGTACGACAAATGCAGTCTGAATTTGAAATGAGTATGGTTGGTGAACTTAATTATTTTCTGGGCTTTCAGATCAGGCTAATGATGGTATCTTTATCTCCCAAAGTAAGTATGCTAAAAACTTAGTGAAGAAGTTTGTCTTGGAAAAATCTTCTCACAAGCGGACCCCCGCCGCTACTCATGTGAAACTTACTGCAGATGAGCATGGTGAATTTGTTGATCAAAGCCTCTACAGAAGTATCATTGGTAGTCTCCTCTACCTCACTGCCAGCCGACCTAACATAGTCCACTCTGTAGGTGTGTGTGCACGATATCAAGCTAATCCCAAAGCTAGCCATCTGGCTCAAGCCAAGCGAATTATAAGGTACATCTCATGAACTGCTGATTTTGGCCTTTTTATATACTTATGATACCTCATCTACGCTTGTGGGATACTGTGATGCTGATTGGGCAGGTAACACGGTTGATAGAAGAAGTACCTCTGGTGGATGTTACTACCTTGGAAACAATCTCATCTCCTGGTTCAGCAAGAAGCAAAACTGCATTTCCGTGTCCACAGCTGAGGTTGAATACATCGCTGCAGGGAGCAGTTGCACTCAGCTCCTCTGGATGAAACAGATGCTTGTTGAATATGATGTTGGACAAGATGTCATGACATTATTCTGCGACAATATTAGTGCCATCAACATCTCAAGAATCCAGTTCAACACAGTAAGACCAAGCATATTGAGATCAGACATCATTTCATTCGAGATCTTGTGGAAGATAAAAAGATCAAACTCGAATATATTCACACCGAAAAATAGCTCGCAGACATTTTCACGAAGGCTTTGGATGCTAACCGGTTTGAAAATCTCAGATCCTCCCTAGGATTGTGTGTGATTGAACAATAGCAATTACTGAGTTTCAGAGGGAATTTTGGTTTTATCCTCTGTGTTGTCAAAGCTAGTACTTCTCTGATTTTTGTTCGTGTGTGTTTGGTGAAAGTTTTCTCATGGGCCCATTTTTCTGGTTGGCCCATTCGACTGTATTGCTGGGCTAAAATGCCACTTGTTATTTCTTTGGGCTTGAGAAGGATAGAGGCCCATTCCATGTCACGACGTCGTATTGATCCTTGCCAGTTTCTCATACATGTAGACGGTTCCATTCTCGAGAAAGATTGGGAAGTTATCTCTTTGTTCAATCTTTGAAATTTCTCGCATTTCTTCGCTTTTCTTGTGCATTATTTCTCTAATTTGCGCTTTCACCCCTCTCGACAGTTATTTGTGTGGCAGTTTTCTTGAGATTCTCTTCAAAATGGTTGGTACCAGAAGCGGCATCAACACAACCATTCCTTCTAAGAAAGAGAAAACCACAATGAGGGGGAAAAATGTCAAGACAAAGAAACCTGGGCAGGAGAGTAACAAGCACGGTGTCCGGGTACGAGGTTTGCGATCCAATGAACGCGCCGATGGTCAGGCCGGAGGTGCAATCACTGGGTCGTCAATTCCTCCTGAGAACCCCTCACTCTCTGCCGCAAGAAATGCCATGCTCAAGAAAGCCTCTCTCTCGATCAATGATATTACTGGAGAAGTAAGCTCCAGTAGTTCTTCTGAAGAAAGAAGAAAGAATGACGCTGCTCCCGAAGAAGAAACCCTCACCGGTGGGTCTCCCATTGAAAGCCCTCACGAGGTTGTGCAAGGTAACCCTGAAACCTCTTTTCCCTCTGATGAAAATACTAGGGACAGTGAAACTTTGAACTCTCTCCTCGATGAACAAGATCCTCATCCCGTTGATGCGATTGGTGGTATTCTGGGATTAAGTGGAGATGCCTCGAAAGATGTTCCAACATCTTCTTCTATGAGGCATGAGAAGGAGACTGATCAAGGTCAGGATGCTGGGGAAGATATTCTTGCCTCTCTCAAAGAGAAAGTCCAGAAAGATGACGACGTCTGTATTGCCACTCTTCTGTCGGAGAAGAGAAAGAAGAAGAGAAAACTGTTGGAAGAAAGTGCTCATGTTGCTCCCATCCCAGCGAAGAAGAAGAAGAAGAAGAAGAAAGAAAAGGTGGGCATGATAAAGAAGCGTGGAAAGAAGTCTGCTGAGACTCATATGTCTCCTATCGACGAGGTCCCTGATGTTGAAGAAGAGGAACCGGTGATCTCTCTTGGAATAAGGAACAAGAGATCTGTGGGAGGGCAAAAGCTCCCAAAGAATGTTCATGCTGCTCCCCTAGACAATGTCTCGTTCCATTAGGAAGACGGTGTCTTGAAATGGAGGTATGTGTATCACAGGGCCATCTTTCCTGAAAAGGAACTGTCTGCTGAGGCTCTGAAGATCGATGTTGTCATAGAGCTCTTGCACAATGCTGAGATTCTCAGGACTGTTACCAGCATAGGGGTATACTACCTGGCCTTGGTGAAGGAATTCATTGTCAACCTCTCATCATCCTTCGATGTTCCAGATGATGCAGAATTCAGAAAGGTCTTCGTCAGAGGACACTGTTTTGAGATCTCTCCTGGTGTTATCAACGAGTTCCTTGGTTGAGGGAAAATCATTACGGCTGATCGTGTACCCTCTCTGGACATCATTGCTCAAGAGATTATAGGTGACGAAACCAAAGTCTGGCCATCCAAGGGAACGCTGCCATCCTCTGATCTCACTGCCAAATACTTCATTCTGTATCGCATCGGCATCGCCAACTGGGCCCCCTCTTCTCATGGGTCGAGTATCAAGGCGGATCTGGCACGCCTAATCTACCAGATAGGTACCCGTTCCTCCTTTGATTTTGGTGAATTTTTGCTTGATCACTTAGCAAAACATGCCAAGTCGTTTGCAGTGAAGCTCCCCATAGGTTTCCCTTCCCTCATCACTGGTATTTTGCTCAAGCAAAACAAGAATATTTTGCGAAGTACAGATGTGGCGGGCAAAAGACCTGGTGTTCTCAACTTTAGTCACAAACTATTTGAGGGGAAACATGCTTGTGACCTTGTCAGACCTTCAGTCGCGACATCTGACATCTCTGGGAGCAAACTGAATTTGAGTTCAATGACTGATGAGGTTCAGAGGAATGTGCTGAAAGAACTTCTTGAGGAGATTGAAGTTCTCAAAAGGACTATTGAGACTCTCTCCAACAGGAAGTCCAAGTGTGAAGCCCTTGTTCGAGATCTTTCTGCTCCTCCTAGTGATGCTACCTCTTCTCAGCCAGGCCAAGCTAATGCTGCTGATTCTGAAGATGCTGAGGAGTCTGAGAACGATGAAGGAAATAATAACAGTGCCCGGGATGATGCTGGTGATAAGGACGATGGTGGCTCTTCTTAGTTCTACTCTTTTTTTTTAAGAACTGGTCTGTATAATCAAACTCATTTTCAGACATCTTTCTGCTTGGTTTGTGCTACAGTTTATCTTGTGTTTCAGAATGAGTTATTTTGTTGGTATGTAAAACCTCTTTCTCATACTCTTGATGGTTAATGTACTGCTGTTTGCTTGAGTTCTCATCCTTTTCAGGCTGTATTTGTTCCTCCCTCTCTCTTGGTCGATCCATGCCTTTGGTATTCTTTTGAGGAAATCAGGGGGAGAGGCGTCATGAGGTCATTTATTTTGACTATTTTCTTCTGGTCATGACGCTTGTATGAGAGTCGTTCCTGGAAGTGCTTGCCTAAAAAATAGCCAAAGGGGGAGATTGTTGTTACGTTATTTGTTGGCTTTATTTTTTAGTGCAAGTTGTTTGGAAAGATGTCGGTCGTCATGTTTCTACTTCTGGTGAGACATCTTTCCTCATGTGTGCTGACTTTATTTCAGGCAAGTTTCCAGTATTGACAGATTGCCTCGCTGGTGACTTCATTATGAGATATTGCCTCGCTGGTGACTTCATTATGAGATATTCGTATGAGGCTGGGTAAGGAAACCCTAGATACACTTCCAGGCCTGTACAGCTGCTATAAAAGCCATGCTCTCCCCCTTAGTAGCCTCGACGCTTTTTGATAAAATACTTAGAGCTCTTAGACGTGCAAGACCGGCGGACTGGGAGGCTTTGTGTTTTGTTAATCGCGGTGTATTCTCTCAAACACTATTCCACAAAAATTGAGTGTCTGTGAGAGTTGGGTTTTGTGTTCTCGTGATTGAAGGCTCACGAACGGTTGAAGACTGAAAGTCATCCGAGCACAGGCGGTGGCTCGAAGGGTGGAATTGAGACGGAGCTCAAATCCAGGGGAGTCCCTGGCTAGGTATTCACTTGTGGTAATAGTCTCTAGGTTTTATTGATTTGGTGATTGTAATATATATAAACCTTGTGTGTACTATTGACTACAAGATAGTGAAATCTTTTCCACTGGCAGAGTGCCCCCAGACGTAGGTGTATTGCACCGAACTGGGTAACCATATCGTGTGTATTTTCTTTATCACACTGTTTGTTGTTTATCCATTATTTGTGTGCAAGCAAGTTGTTGGACACATTGTCAATACATTGTGTGCGACATCTTGTCCTTGTGACTAATCAGAATTTCACAGTTCCCTCATCGCGCGTCTGCATAGTCCATCCTCGTTAGGCGCATGTCTAGTCCCTCCTCCTAGTGTGCATAATCCTTCCTTGCCCGGCCACCCACTTCGTCCCTTAATGTTGAGTCCTCAAGGAGCTGAGTACCCTTTTTGTCATTGACCCCACCCTGCCTCATGGGCATGGCCCATGAACCTCCAAGGTAATACATTGTCCTTTAAAAGTCGCAAGGTGACTCTCTCTCTCTCTCAACAAAGATGAGATCTTATACCATCACTTTACTTAGCACAAATGACTAATATTGAGTATCGGAGCGTGCGTCGAGTGAAATTCATTTTCGCCTCACTACTACAAAAAAAAATAAAACAAAAAACTAACGACAAGGTAAAAAAAATCGCTGATAATTGAATTTTAGAAGCGACATTAAAAGGCTCGCTTCTAAAAGTCTGTCGCTTCTAAAATTTAGATGCGGCATTTCGCATTTAAAGTCGCATCTAAGTCAGGTTCATGCATTATAGGTGCGCATGACTAGAAACCTTTTTTGGATGAAGAACAGTGATCATCCAAAGAAAAGTCTCTCTTCCAATAGTTCCTGTGACGTTTTGGATCTGATCTTTGAATGATTCATGTATTCTCAAGCATCTTCCACGAAAAATGTAAGTTAACATACGAACGGCCTTGAAAATTATTTTTAGGAAAAAAAAAAAAAAAAAAACCACAGTCAACATTGTGCATAGTACTTAAGACAACCATCTTTACAATGTGTACTTTAAGTGAGATTCAGAATGGCATTAACATGTATTATATGAATGCAAAATTTGACAAAACTCGCATGAATGATGTATTTCTTTTAATAATAATGAGAAATAAGCCCACAATGATGACATATAATGGGGTCATTATCTACATCACTTGGATCAACACTGCATTTTCATATGTAAGTATACTATGACTTTATTAAAATATATATCTACAAAGCTTTTACACCTCAGGAAGAAGCAAGATCGATCATGAAGAACATGCATAAACTTCAATATCGCCACTAGAGTAATATTATTTATAATCTTCCTGTGTGAATGCAAAATATTCTTAGTGATGTGATGTGTTAGATATAAGATTGGATAAATTATTGAAGACATATTCCAGTCAACAACCCAAATTTAAATTTAAATTGAGTCGCTTTTGATACATACTGTAAAATAATTATTAACTAAAATAATGGATAGATTTGAGAGAATTATCTTTATTAATCTATGAATTACAATAAAAAATAAAAAATTGAAAACCCAATTTTACCTTTTAAATTTCAAAATTTCGCAACCTCTGGTACATATAAAAACAAATCAAATCAACTCAAGAAAAAAAAAATCATTCAAATTTTCAAACCTAAAATTTTTAGGTTAATATTAGTTATATCTATTAATTACAGTTTATAAAAAGTATATATTGATTAATATTGATGAAAAAGTGTAGCGAAATGAGAGAATTTGGGAACGATGACTATCAATCAATAATTAATATATGTATATTGGTTATTTGACTTCTAAAATCTTAAAAGACCACATAAATCGAGGAAAATCAATGCTACACAAAAATAAATCAAATCAACTAAAAAAATTTACCCATTTGCAATGTGACTATCTAATCATTTTAAAGTTTGGGTTTAGCAAAATAGCTCAACATTCTAAAATTGAGGTAAAATAACCAAAAATTGACAAAACTCCGAGAATATAAGAATACACCAAATATTCAGGTTTACCCAAACAATACAATCGATGAAAAAAAACCCGTAAAAATAGCTCTCGATCTATATTGGAGATCGACGCCATCATCTCTGTCGTCATCTCCGTTGGTCATTGTCGTCATCGTTGTCCTCGTCTTCGTCGATCACCATCGCCATCGCCGTCCTCGTCTTCGCGTTCCGTCTTCGTCGATGAGTAAATATTGACGTACTCATCATCAACAGCTCAAGATCTTGTTCCGTCTCGTCGTCATCATCATCATCATTATCGATCTCTTCATATCAGTCGCGAAGCAGGCTGTTCGTGTTCGATCGCCGTCGAGATCGAAAGTCGAAGATCATCGTCGAGTTTTTCTGCATCTTCTTCTTCTTATTTATCGCACAGTGGATTAAAATTTTTTAAAGCATGATTAAATTTTTTGACATCTTATTCTTCTTCCTTTTCTTCTTCTGATTTATCGCACAGTGAATTACATTTTTTGAAAACATGATTAAATTTTTTAATATCTTCTTCTTCTTTTTCTACTTTTGGTTTATCGAAAAGTAGATTATATTTTTTGAAAGCAGGATTAAATTTTTTTTTAAATGATTAAGGGTGTATTAATACTTTTACATTATAAGTGGCTATTTTGCATCAATTTATGAAATCTTGGTTATTTTGCTAAACACTAAGTTTGAAATGGCTATTTTATACAAAAATTCCTTTAAAATATCAAACCCCTGTTTTCGAAAGTTAAATGTTAATAATAGTTTATAAATATATATACATATATATATATATATGTATGTATACATATATGTGTCTTAAAAATCGAAATACAAATTCGCATTCATTATCACTACAATAAAATTGACTATTTATTTAAAATGTTCGAAACGTCTAGTCCCAATAAGCAAGTATAAACATAGACATGAAAGTCGAATATGTAAAAGCGTTAAAAAGAGTCAGAACTAGCAACAACAAATTAGGTAAAACATACATAAAATAACCTCATTTGTAATTTTAACAACGCCAAGAAATAATTAGTGTAGCATTGTAATTGTCAAATTTACAATTAGAAGTTAGAAGGTGTCACGCTATCATATTAAGAATTTCAGATATAAAATTTTATAAAATCAAGCACGAAAATGAAAACTTTACAGAATTATCAAAATTTGACCGAGTTTCAACATTACTGTTTCATTGACAACAATGATGGCGGTTTAAGAGGACTTCATTAACATATTGTTTTGTACTACGTCTGCATATAAAATATCATAGTTGACTCTGATTGCAAGTTGCAAATATATACATATATATATATATATATATATATATATATATATATATATATATATATATTATGGATGTCTCATAAGAGGTTTGCACACCAGAAAAGAGGGAAGACTTGTAAAACAAACTCATAGAGACAACCATGAAAGTGTTTTTGCTTGTGATTATTCTCACACTTTGCTATGGAACAGCGACAACCCGAGCTCTTGCCAGCAGAGAAAGACGGTTGGCAAGACTGAGGGAAGGCGATTCGCTGGTGGGCGAGAGAGGGAATGATACGTTCTTGGTCTCGCCAGAGGGAACGTTCTCCGCTGGGTTCTACACCGTTGGAACAAATGCCGTGTGTTTCTCGGTCTGGTTTTCGAAGTCCAATGGCAAGTCTGTGGTCTGGATGGCGAATCGGGACGCCCCGGTGAGCTCGAGTGGGTCGAGGCTGACACTCCGTGGTGACGGAAACATGGCGTTGACCGATCCCTCGGGGACAACTGTGTGGTCAACTGGCACTTCCTCAGCCTCGAATTCCGTCGTAGAAGCGCGTCTGTTGGAGACCGGAAATCTCGTCCTCCTTGAGGGAGAGGCCATAATCTGGGAGAGCTTTGGTTTCCCAACGGACACGCTATTGCAAACGCAGCGGCTCGTGAAGAACACGACTCTGGTCTCGGTCCGGGGTCCAGGATCGTTCTCCACCGGGCTCTACAACCTGAAGTTCGACGACGACAATGTGCTGAACCTCGTGTACGACGGGCCCAAGACATCCAGCGTGTACTGGCCGAGGCAGCCCGGGGGTAGCGTGTTCGGCACCGGAAGAACGCCGTACAACAGCACCAGAGTGGCGGTTCTGGACCAGTTCGGGGAGTTTCTGTCGAGCGATCTCCTGCAGTTCAAGGCCTTTGATTACGAGACCCGCTCGGAGAAGAAGCGGAGATTGACGCTGGACCACGACGGGGTTCTGAGGCTCTACAGCTTGGACGACTCCTCCGGGGAATGGGATGTCACGTGGCTTCCAAGCCGATTAGACTCCTGCCTGGTCGATGGGATTTGCGGGGAGTACGGGATTTGCAGTTATTTTGAGAGCGTGAGACCGGCTTGTAAATGTCCTCGCAGCGGTTTCCGAAGAGGTGACATGTCCGACTGGTCTAAAGGCTGTAAGCCCGTCTTTGATCTCACGCGGCGGAGCTCCGGCGCGTTCGGTCTCTTGAAGCTTCTCAACACGGATTACTACGGCTACGACTTGCCCACAATTCACTTCGGGATTTCGCTGCGGGAGTGTAAAAACATATGCCTCAACGACACGTTATGCCGAGGGTTCGGATACTCTTCGGACGGTCTCGGGCAGTGCTTCCCCAAGAGTTTTCTCATCAACGGCTACCACACGCCAAGCTCTCCGAGCGTTATGTACATAAAGGTTCCGAAATCAATACTGACCGATCAAGTGACGGGGAGAGACGATGATAGTCTCAGGTGCTTGGAAGCGGATGTTGTTCTCTCTAGCGGGGATGATTCCGGAGGGAAGAAGAGCGACAGAGACGGGTACGTGAAGTACTTGATGGCTTTCGTGGGATCCTTCGGAGCCATCGAAGCGATTTGTCTTGGGCTGTGGTGGTGGTTCATCTACCGGAAGCGGGTGAGCGAGGAGATTGTCAATATGGGCTACATTGCGCTGGCGATGGGCTTCAAGAGGTTTGGGTACGCGGAGCTCAAAAGGGCGACTGAGAACTTTAGAGAAGAGATCGGAAAGGGCGGTTTCGGGTCTGTCTACAAAGGGGTTCTCGGCGACGGGAGGGTTGTGGCAGTGAAGAGGCTCGAAGGAGTTTTGCAGGGGGAATCGGAGTTTTGGGCTGAGGTGAGCGTCATAGGAAACATCAACCACAGGAATCTGGTGAAAATGTGGGGTTTCTGCGCTGAAAACAAGTACAAACTTCTCGTCTACGAGTACGTCGAGAACAGTTCTTTGGACAAGATCTTGTTCCACAACACGTCGACACTATTCGGGTTGGAGCAACGATACAACGTCGCGCTCGGCACCGCGAAAGGGTTGTCGTATCTGCACGAAGAGTGCCTCGAGTGGGTTCTTCACTGCGACGTGAAGCCTCAGAACATACTTCTCGACGATCAATTAGAACCCAAAGTGTCCGATTTTGGGATGTCGAAGCTCTTCAGAGACGCCGGCGGCGACGGAGATACCGGCGGGTTCTCCCAAGTCAGGGGGACGAGAGGGTACTTGGCACCCGAGTGGACGATGAACCTGAGGATCGATGCAAAAGCCGATGTGTACAGCTATGGAATTGTGGTGTTGGAGCTTCTGACCGGGAAATGCGTGTCCAATTTTCTCGCATCGCAGGACGGCGAGTTCGACCACTTGGTTCAGTGGGTTACCGAGAAGACCCAACATCACGGGTTCGAGGGAGTCATCGATCCTAGATTGCTCGAAGAGGAGTTTGACAAGCAAAAGGTTGAGAGGTTGCTGGGTGTCGCATTGTTGTGTGTGCAAGACGATAGGAATTTGAGACCTGCCATGAGTAAGGTTGTGGAGCTTCTGCTAGAAACTGACAAGGAAGAATAATAATAATAATAATGCTAATAAACTACATGAATCTCTTATTTATTTGTATATTTTGAATTGTAATGAACGCAATGTGATTTCGTTATTAAATATGACTAGCATACTTTTTTCCTTGTTTATTAGCAGCTAGAATTCAAAATTATACTTCAAAAGGAGTTTATTTTATTATACTTCAAAATTTGGTTGTAGAATCCAGAAAGAACCCTTGGCCTTAGTAAGGATTTCAGATTTTATCCGATGATCAGCAAGTCAAAGACAAGCATTTATAAACCAAATTCAGCATTTCAACACCGACTAGGTTTTTCATAAACTACCCTAGTCCTACGACGCTCTTTAAAGATAATAAACAATAAGAAAGAGAGTAAATCTATTGCACACCGCTCCATCTAGCCCAATCCACAAACTGCATTCCACCGTAAACGTTGTTGGCAAATCGCACTCCGACGGTGAAAGCCAAAGCCATTGGAGGAAATTGCTTCCCCACCACCGATCCTTCTACAACACGTTCAAGTCCGTTGATGATCTGATACCGGGTGTTCGAAGACACTGCCAGGAAAAAACCTGAAAGGAACAAAGAGAGCCCATTGAAAACACTAATACGATCTGTAATAATGAACTCGGAATCAATAAATATAAAAATAGTACAGCTACGAACGAAACTTGACATACCCCACAAAGCAGCACTCTTAAGTAGTGGCGGCACAGGTACATCCTTTTCTGATTTCTTTATGCTCCTGATGATAACAAAACAATATGTTCATAAAAATAAAATAAAAAAATAAAATAAAAAAAAGTATAAATTGGGTATCCGTTCTTTACAAATCATGACATGCTAAAAATGTATCATAAGGAAGATCTCTCACGGTCAGATACAAAAAGGATGCAGATCCTATTGTCTTACTACCATGACTCACTAAAATGAAATCATGAGATTAATTTATATAACATCTCCGGCTACAGATTAAAATATGGGTATACCGCTTGGCAGTCATAATCAAATTGGCGATGCCTTGGCCAATGATACCGCAACCAAATCCAACGCCGCCATACAAGATACCCTATAAAAAGAAGCACACACTAGTCATCAAGAACAAAACGAGAATTACAGCCAAAGCAAGCCATCTTCACTGACTTTATACCTTGTAGAAATACGTAGCGAGTCTCTGTTGCACTGAAAATCTACATCCTGGTCTTTCCGCTTCAAAAACGCTGCATAAGAACATCACGAAACTCAAAGTCGAATCACAAAATCTCTCAGCTACCAGATATATTTATGGGGCTCAGCAAGAGCTGATAGATGATACCTGCTCGGTAGAGCTCCATAAGCATGTTGCAATCGTCCGAGAAAGCTTTTTGATACAGATGGTTGTCCAATACGAACATACGGTGCCAACATACCAACCAGAGCAACGTTGACCACTAGTCCCACCAACATATCAGCCACGTACAGCTCGAATTCTGACCAGAAATCCTCACCTCTCTTTTGTACTTCCGCAAATGTCGCACAACATGTGTCAATGACTATCTGGAATAGATTGAAGCCGATTATAAAAATTAGTCCGTCACAAGAATGGTAAAGGAAAAAATTCCTTATTTCCCTTGCATTTGTGTTACCAAGCATGCAAATAGTAAGTAGTTATTGATGAGCTTCATTTCCATAATTGGACTAAAGAAATAAACTAACTGAAGAAAAACAAAACACCACAAACCTCCGTTCCAATCTTGAAAAGAAAAGCCGGGTCCGCCAGCATTCGGTTGCGAAGCCAGGGGAAGGATCTCATCAAAAAGCCTATAATCCCAGAGCCCTGCAAAACAAGATATTCAATTATGAAAAAGCACGGAAACAAAAGCAGTAACTAAAAGCATGAAACAGAGTACCTGCAAATCCAAGTATCTAAGAAGAAGCACTCTTCGGATTCCCACGCTCTTGGCAGCCTCCAACATGCTCAAAGGAAGACTCATTCCCCGAGCTTCGGTCTCTCTCATAACCTCTTCAAACTTCAATAGCGGCCCGAACTCATCTTCCTCGCCATCACCGCCCTTTTCGTCACCACCACCATCGCCGCCGCCGCCGCCACCTTGCCCGCCATTTCCAAGCCCTCCATCACCGCCATTGCCTTCGAGCTCTATCCCATCCTTCCCCGGCTCTAAAGCCTTATGACCCTCGTTCTCTACAGCTTCCTCGCCGCTTTCCTTGGGTACGGTGACCGCGCCCACAGATGATCCGGGCTTGTTACTGGACTCCATGCTACTACTCATTGTCACAAGCCCGTGTCTTTTGTAATTCACAGGGACATGTCTAAACCTATTAGTCCCACAAAACCCAACATTTCTAAATCCTATACTGTTCACCACCACCGCTTTCTGACTCCAAACCGCCTTCTTCGCCGAAACCACCTCGTTTCGGTAGGTTACAGCGTGAGACCATCCTAAACAACCCGCCATTTCTGCCTCTAGAGAACTCGAAGGATTCGGAATCAGAAGGGGGGGAAAGTCGACAAATTTCGTGACGAAACTCACAATGCGATTGAATAAAAGCGAAATCCGTATTCCGAACTGAAAGTTGAGAGAACTATATTTCTGACTGCAATCGAAAGCACGTCTCTTTACTGTGATCTAAGTGAGAGCTCGGAAAATGAGAGAAAATCTGTGTAGTGTTCGTCTGGCACAAGAGAAAGTGGCGAGAAAGTCTTGTGATGCACAAGTGGAACCGATATTTATACTCCAAATACATCTGATACTTTCTCTGAAATTCACACGTGCGATAATCTAGGGCTTTGCTAACTTACGCCGGGAGAAGAACGGCGTATTTTTAGCGGTTTTTTTTTTATTTTTAAATCTTTTCTTTTTGTAAGAAGCGAACTATATTTTATTTGAAAGAAGCGAACTTGGTAGTTAATTTTAGGGATGGCAAATTCGTGTTCGTGTCGTGTTAATCGTGTTTGCATAAATAATTGTTAGAATCAAATCCGATCATTTATTAATCGTGTTTGAAGTTTAGATACAAATCCGACCGTTTATTTTTTTACTAATCAATAACTATTTAAATTAAATCATTTAATAGTCGTGTTAAATGGGTTATTTAATCGTGTTTGAATCATGTTTGGACAATTGGACTCAATTAATCACGATTCAATTATCAAAACCATAATAATCATAAAAGAAAAAAAATAGCCTTAACAAAAAAAAATATCTCAAACATAATAGGTAACTTACCCAAGATATAGCCGAAAAATGCAGGGTCAAAATACATGTTCATGTATAAAGGAAAAAACAGAGTACATTACATTTAGACATGAATCGTTCGGCCGAAAGAATTCAAAAAATAATCACTTATTAAGCACGAGAAGTCAAAACATGTCATTGATTAAGATGAGGCATGGGTTATGCCGAATCATGGCAATGTGCCAACGATCTCGCTTTTACGGTAAGTTTTACGACCATTGTGTTACACAATCAATAAATTTAGAGCTGCTGGGAAATACATATTTATAGTCTATAGCCAAAATCAGAAGTTCAACAAAAAAAAATTACAGATTAAATTCCTAGCGAATATACCCAAAGAGTAATCCGAACCTATGGCTTCCCGAGGAACTCACATGAAGAGTAATCTCGTAAGGACATTCGAATCCTATTACGTGTATACAACAAGCTCTGGTTTGTTGGATCCTCCACCCACTCTTGGAGACCACTTTGGCATATCTGCAAAAGAAGAAGTAAAACGATGCCAAACCCGAGTAAAAAAATATACCCATTTCGGAGACCCTGAGAGAAACCATTTCAGCCTCGTCTTTGCTCTCAGAGCGCAGTCCGTGATCAACGACAATGGCGAGAATCCCGTCGATGAACCCATCCCCGTCACGAGAATCTCCGAGGCCATTGATCTTCCACTGTGCACTCAGAACACACAGAGCCATGCTATCTGGCCCTCCAGACACTCCCACGGCTATAGCAACAAGCACGTAATAAATTTCTCAGCATATCAAACCCTATACAAAGACGACCAAGCGAGAAAAAATAAATAAATAAAAATTACTGACCGATGCGATGGTGCGGTTCGAGGCCCGCCATGGCCATTCTGTTGGCGAAAGCTTTGCTGTTCTTGGTCACGTTCGAGACATTTACAGCAGAGGAATTGCAATGACAGAGACGTCGAAGGAAACGAAGACGAAGGCGATGATAGTGTGGTAATGCTTTGGAGACGAAGAGCGGTGCTGAAATCCTACTCGCTATCGTAATCATCTACGATGAGCTTAAAAAAAAACTCTCTGAAAATAAGAGAGACAAAGATCGTTTACCTCAGACGATAATCCCCAACACCTATTCGATCAAATGCAAATGAAACGTAACGCTCTATGACCGATAACATGCAAACAAGCAAATGACAAAGATTCAAATTGATCTTATTTTTTTTATTTCAATAGGCTGAAAGAAGGCAAAATTATTAATGTACATGAATTACATTTATGATCCTCCTTACTGTCTTGAATGGGAAGTCTTGAGATATCGTGGACGAGTCATAATTAGCGATTGAGTGTCACGGAGAGAGAGACCCAAATTGAAGAAATGAAAATTAGGTAATTGAGAATAAACTATCAAGGAAAGAAAAACCAAAGATTGAGCTATCTTCGTCTTGGCATCTTTCTAAATAGCATACGGCACATCGAAAAGCTTGCTAACCTTTTGGAGACTTGTAAAGCAAAATTGTTCTTGGTTTGAGTCACCAATAATACTGCAAGTCCAAATCGATCATGTTCAGTATGGTTAAAGCAAAAATAATCATCATCGAGCAGATTTACTGCTGAAATTTATTTAGAAAATATATGACATAAAACACAACAGGATCAAAGAGAGTAGCAAAATTTTTAGAAAAAATATGAAAGAGTTTCTGATTAACGTTATAAACAGTGTCAAAAAAATAAAAATCCTATTATCTACCGTACAAATCAAAATATAAATAATTTAAATTTTACCATCGCCGAAAACCTTATGAACCGAAGAGCCTGAAAATGTTCGTCTCCACCGACGAAGAACCCTAAAAGAATACCCCAATTCAGATTTCTAATCCCAATCGGCCTCCACTCCTTCTTCGTTCTGATTCTCAGTCCTCACTCTCGATTTTTTTTCTGTCTCAATCTCTCTCTCTCTCTCTCTCCTCTCTCTCTCTCTCTCTCTCTCTCTCTCTCGATTGTCGTTCTCATTCTCTTCTGTGTGTGCTTTGTATTGAGTCTTCTCTCTCTTTATTTGAGTCTACGTGATAACAAAATAAAAAAAGTTAGATTGAAATAACAATGTAAAAAAAGGGAGGGAAATTGATGGAGGGTAAAACAAAATAAAAAGAATAGATTGAAATTTTGTGGAGATAAATGGAGAGAATGACAAATTTCAATATTAATCTAAAAATTTGTAGTTACATGAATAAAAGTTTAAAATCACACGAAATATATTATTTATATTATATATTATAATTTATATTTAAAATTTCAATCTTATATACTATATATTAAATATTAAAGTAAAGTAAAGTGACTAAATTATATTTTATAGGAGAATGTAAAAATCTTAAAATTGGTGTCTATATTTTAGATAAAAATTAGAAATCGAATTTGAAAAAAATGGAGGTAATAACTAATAAGTCATTTTACTATAATTGAAATCAAATAAAATTGAATACAATATGTATTAGTTAACAAAATTATTTATGGCTTTTTGAATCCAAGACTACTCTGATATTCAAAGGTTATGTATCATAAATTGTGATTGTTCAAATACTATTTATTATATGATTGTGGATTGAAATCAAATAAAATTGAATATGATACGTATTATGATATTATAGTAATTGTGATTGTTTGATATGAATTGAATTAAAATTGAAATCAAATAAAATTGAATATGATATGTTACTATGATATTATAGTTATTGTGATTGTGAATTGTGAATGTTCGATATGAATTGAATTGAAATCAAATTATAAAATTGAATAGGATACATTATTACGAGACTATTGTTATTGTGAATTGTGATTGTTCGATATGAATTGAATTAAAATTGAATACGATACGTTATTACTTATTATGAGACTATTGTTATTGTGATTGTTCGATATGAATTGAATTGAAACAAAATAAAATTGAATATAATACGTTATTATAAGACTATTGTTATTGCGATTGTGGATTGTTAATTTTAATTGTTCGATATGAATTGAATTGAAATCAAATAAAGTTGAATACGATACATTATTACTATTGTACGTTATTGTGATTGTGAATTGTAAATTGTGATTGTTCAATCTAAATTGAATTGAATTGAAATCAAATAAAATTGAATACGATACATTATTATGTGATTATTGTTATTGAGATTGTAAATTGTGAATTATGAGAACACCACTAGACGTACTACTTAAATTAGTAATTGAAAACAACTAATTTGATATGTTATTATTGCTCTCATGAAGTCGATTGGTATATTATTGACTATATGTTATCATACGTAAATTGATATTGATATGAATATACCTTATTTTATTTCATCATATTTTATAATATCAATTTTATATATATATTTATAAATTAATAATTTTACATATATAATATTAATCGTGTTTAACTGGGTCGTAATCGTGTTATTACTCGTAATCGTATTAGTTTGGTCATATTCGTGCGGGTCGTAATCGTGTTTCGTGTCGACCATTTAATAATCGTGTTAATCGGATTTTATTCGTGTTACCGTAATCGTGTCGTTTTGACCAATTAATTAATCGTGTTAGCGTGTTCGACCCAATTAAGAACCGATCCATTTATTGAGATCCAAATCCGCTTTAAATCGTGTCGTAACCGTTTCGTGTTTCGTGTCCGGACCAAATTGCCATCCCTAGTTATTACTTATTTTCAAGTATGAGTTTAGACATGCATGGGACAAAATATATTTTAATAAATAGATAAAGAAAAATAGCGTTTTTGAAATGTTGAAATTGCATTTTAGATTAATAGTTAAAAATTAGACTCTCAAATTGTCACGACCCGCGAGCGTCGTCACCTCGCCCGCAAGCCGCGACTCGACGGAACCAACATCACGTAGCGGGAGCATATCATATATGAATAATGAAATGTAAACAAGACATTTAAAGTAAATATATAATTTACGAAACATATAATATACGAAATATGATATTATTAAAAGTGCGGAAACGTTTACAACAAAAGTGGTTATCAGAAATCTCGGGAAATTTTTCGTTTTTCTTTTAGAACTAGAAGTCGTATATCGACCCTTATACATACATATATATGTACATAGAAGCTCCCGACTTTACATATACACACGAGATATTATATAAGGAAGAGTCGATATTATTCAAAACATTATATATATAGAGGTCTACTTCCCGAGCCAGAACCCATAGCCCGTAGGTCAAGAGATACGCGTTCCGTCCCAGTTTCCTTCTCGGTCGTCTACATTGCCGTCTTGCCCTTATCTACATTACCAAGGGACATAAAACTATGAGTCGAATGACTCAGCAAGCGGGAGTCTAGCCTATGAAAGAAAAGCAGCTAATGCAAAGCATGTGACGTGCGAACAAGCAAACAAGAATGCAGGATGCAGCTATCACCTAAAAGTGACTAATGAGCGCGCATCCTAGAATACTAGCCGTCCCGCAAGGTTATACACTCCTCACTGCTATAACCCCCGATCCGACTAGAGACCAGTTTCCAACTTCGAGCAGCAGTCGTCAACTGATCTAAGTTTTAACACATGTCTGGGATCCACTAGTGGTACTTCCTTCATCATGACGTCAACGCCACTGGTCTCTGGCATAGTGAGCTCGCGAACCGCGACCATCACCCACTACGCCCCGGTGTGCTCAAGGCAGCTTCCGGTGAGTCTTCCAGCAAGCAATGAGCTCGCGATGCGCGACCTTCACCCATTGCTTCGAGTACTCGGCGCACGGACCGGCATGGCCCGCCAAGCACAAGTCAGGGACTTGTGAGTACCACCGACACGAGTTTAAAGTTTGGGTACACTGCAGCTAGCAGCGTACACGTTAAACTTATATACGGAAGAGCGTGACGGGATAAACCCCAAAAGAAATTAGTGTTTCCCTTTGAAGCTCGTTTAGTGTTTTAAGTTGAAAGCTCGAAATGTGACTTTCGAACTCTCTACTCTCGATTGAATTTGAGAGTCTATCGCTCTTCCGTCCTCTCGATTCTAACCTACTTCCTAGAGTTAGAAGAGAAGTCTAACCACACACAAAGCAAACAAGGCTGGTTCAAGTTAGCATTTGAACCTAACGGGCGAACCCGAGCTAAGTTTTCAAGCAAGAGTGGCCGAAGCCTTAACTTTCGAGTTTATTCATTTTTAGGCTTCTACCTAGTCTTGTTTACTAGCAAGCAAATGCACAAACAAGCAGGATTATACCCTTGGTAAGTAGTTGACTTATGTCTCCACACTTACCCGGAATTGTTCGACAGAAAGCTTGACGATTCCCGAAGATGTCTTGCTTCACACGTTCTTCGAGACACTTGGCACTTGTCGAACGTCGAGAGAACTAGCATCCGGAGTTGAACATCTGTTAGTTATTGGATTCGAGTTTACTTAAAGATAATAGGGTTCGTTGTCGGGATTAGAGTCGGTTCGGAATTCGAGAATTTAATTTATTATTCCCCGGTTTTTCGGAGGTTTATTCAAGACTCGCGTATCCTCATATCGAGAGTGATACGAGATAATGTTCAACGAATAATCACGAGTCTTAAATAAATCAAATAATCCGAAATTAAAAATAACCGAGAATTCCAAACGAATAATTAAATTAAATTCATAACCATTATTAAATAAATAATTATAAATTATTTATTTAAATACTGAAAGTACATATCTAAGAGTATTTAAACGCTATAAGCGATTTAAAACTCACGAGTTAATCGAGCTTTATTTCGATAACTCTTTCACTTGATATCTTCAGAAACTGATCTCGTTGCTCTTGACTCGTCTGGTTCCCGTCCGTCCGTCAAGATCTGTAATTCAAACCTGGAACCCAACGACGAGTTAACATCGTAAATTCCAAACTCTTATCAGTTTCAAAATCCAAATCCCGAACCCAACACCAATTTAAGTACACTTAATCCGAAATCCAATTATCCGGAAACGTTCTAATACCAAATGACCACAAATGAAACACCTAGCCAACCAATTACACAAGCAGAAATTCACACGGCCAAAAACATAACCAAACAAACTCACGGTCAAGCATATAACCAAACCAAAACATCCGGGTTCTCAATTTTTCTCATTACAGCCTCAATTATCAACACTAATCCAAATAACAGGAATCAGAACAAACACATTTGGCCAAAATCAACTCACGGCCAAGAAATCCACACGGCCATAATGAGCACACGGCCAAGAATTCCAATTTCACACCAAACAATTCAAAATTCATAACGAGTCATCATCAAAGCCTCAAATACTAACAACAATCAGATTCACATATCCAGAAACATCAATTAATTCGCAGAAATCAAAAGCCCCAAATCCAAACCTAGTTCATCATGATTTTCGGCCAAATTCTCAATCCAAGATGAGAAATTCGAGTTCAATGAACATAACTAAGCCATAAACATCATAAATGAAGCTCCAAGAACCAACCAAAACAAACAATTTCATCAATTTCACTCGGACCCAAAAACCCCCAAATCAACCCAAGAACCCTAACCACGAAATCAAATCCAAAGAGAGAAATCTCTACCTCAAATCGTGATATTAGGCGTCTTGGGTGAGCTTTCCCTCTTCCCCGACGTCTTCCTTCTTGCTCCGGCGTCACGGCGGTCCTCGGCGGCGTCGTTCTTCTTCGGCCCGGAGCGCGCGCGATGGAGGCTCGGCGAGGGTGATAGCGCTCGAAGGAGAAGAGAGAAGAAGAGATGAGAAGAGTTATGTGGGTGATGGTGATGATGAAGCTCGGTCTCGTGGAACTCAGGGCTGGGAAATTTTTTTTTCTTGTCTGGTTCTTTTGGCCGAGCAGCGTGAGGAAGAAGAAGAGAAGTAGAGAGAAACCGAGAATGAGAAATAGAGAGAGTGAGGGACGGGTGAGGTGGCAGTGAAAGAGAGAGGATGAGTGGCTTAAGAGCCTAAGTGGCACTCTCACGCTACGCCACGCGTGCACAGGTGGCCCACTTAATTATTTCCACAATTCTCTTAAAACGACCCATTTTTCCTCTTTTTCTTACAATCTCATCCTTCAAAATGTTGCACATAAGTCCTTTTAAAATAAAACCTCACAAATCTGTCCTTAATTAAATAAAAAATAATCTTGAAAATAACCGAGAAAATTGTCATTATTTCCCGTTATCTTGAATATATTTAAGGGATTCCGGAATATATTTTTACTCTTGAGATTTTTAAATCTCCGAGTATGTTTCGAATAATAATATTGGATTACTCGAATATTCTCATTCCGAAATTTCATCGACCTTAAATATTATCATTTTCCAAGATATTTAAAATTTAAGGACGTCTCATATGCAACAAGAATTTGAATTAAAACTTGTCCATTTTATTCAAATTCACAAGTAGAGCGTTTACAAAAGTTTATACATTACACAAATTATTAACTAACCACTTGGGACAAAAATACCTTCTAACCGATTTTAATGGAAAAAATAAATAAAATGCATGGACACTTGTTGACGTTGGACTTTGTCCTTGAAATAACAAGATAGGGACTCGGCCCAATGTAAAGAAGTTGGACCCAAGCCCACGAATTTGTAATAATAGGTTCAGGAAAAACACCAGCTCGAAGGAAGATTCAAATATCAGCTCGAGATAACTGCTCCCCGAAGACTCGCAGGTATATGGCAAGTCAGCCCTGCAATCCGTAACCGCCCCCCAACGAATGGGTCTTTGAACGACAGGTGTCCCGGAATGCAGTAGTGAACTTCAACTGACACACGATGTGTCACCAATCAACCCGGAGCTCGCGACCTCAATTTTAGTACTATATATATAAGATAATTAAGCCTACATGGGACATATTACGTAACTTCTGATTTCTCCCCCTCTCATTTTTATCATCTCTTGATTCGAACAATTGTATTACTCTCAACGATATAATATACAGCCCCGAGCTCGCTTTGCATTAAACCTCTTTTTAATTGTTATTTTGCAACATACAAAATTCTTCAAGTTTTTCCATTTTAGTCTTGCAATGGAGATTTGAGGCCCAGTTCTAAATTTAAATCGACCCATTTATTTGCTTAAATTTTCGTGACTGTTTTGGTGTGATTTCTCGCATCAACAGTTTGGCGTCGTCTGTGAGAAATATCATCTCTCCTTACGCTTCGAGCCCAAATTCTTACAACACCTCCTTTTTCACCCTTTCCAACAACTCTCACGTCCGGCTGGGAAATGATCCCGGAATTCAAGTCAATGTTGCAGGCTCTAATTGAGAGGGCCGCGGCCCATGAGCAGTCGTATCAGACCATGATGCGAGAGGTTTTCCACGTTGGAGTCCCGTTGCGATGAGGTAGGTCTCCCGTTGACGGAATCCAACCCGAACGTTGCGGGATTTAGTAGGCCGGAAATGAATCTCCCACCTGGAATTCAGTTGGATTTCTCGGGAATCGAAATGACTCCTAACCCTGACCAGGGGGACTCCAACTGAACTTCCGCCACCGCCTCGCAAAGTCTTGTCGCACATAAGGATCCCAAGGAACGGGCCTGTCCGGGCCCAATCCCCGGTGTTCCGACCCCATCGAGAGCGCGCGAGCTCAGCCGAGCCAGCGGCTCACAGGGTGGATCACTCTATGAGTCGACCCATCTCACCCATGAATGCGGGACACCAAGTCCCGTACAATCGAGTCGAGGCAGTTCGAAATCCGTATTGGCCTGACCAGCTAGACGTTGAGCCCGTCAGAGCTCGCAAACTAACCCGCTTGAGGCCCGGTACGACCACAATAAAATTGCTTTGTTGCACCGAACTGTGGCCGAAACAAATACAGGGTTGCGGGCCGTGAGAACGCGAGTTCTCAACTCCACCAGCACAACCCCCCGAAATTGATTGTCTGATTGAAGAAACTCGTCGTACCCCGTTCATCGAACGGATTACCAGCGTCCGAATCAGGGATGCAGGAAAACCGAGGCTCCCCTTTTACGAGGGGAAGACTGATCCAAAGGCACATATGACTGCGTTTAGAATCGCCGTCGGACGGGCTTACCTGAACGACGACGAAAGAGACGCCGGTAAGTGCCACCTCTTTGCAGAACATCTTACTGGGCCTGCCCTGGAATGGTTCTTGAAATTGAAAGAAGGATCCATCGATAATTTTGACCAATTTTCGATGGTCTTCTTGAATCACTATTCCATGTACGTGGAAACAGGCGCTCCAGATGCCGACCTATGGTCGCTTCAACAAGGGGCCCAAGAGCCGCTGAGGACCTTCATGACAAGATTCAAAGATGTCATGTTGAAAATCAGTGGCGTCAGTGGTGCAGGAGCAATTGCGGCCCTAAAGAACGCCCTCTGGCACGAGTCACGGTTTCGCACGGAGCTAATCATGAACCAGTCCGCTACAATAGAGGATGCTATGCATCGGGCAACAAAATGGGCCGTCGTCGAGGAGGACAGGGCGGCCCTGGCAAGGAAGTTCGCGACCGCGAAACCGACCCCGAGCACAACCAATCCTACAAACCAGAATCCCCGCCCATTCACGCCTAAAATGCGTCACGATGGGCCGGGACAACCACAAGGGAACCACCCCCACAGCCAAGGGGGAAAGCCGAGGTTCCCTCAGCAGTTCGCGTATGCTGTTGTAGGGGGAAACAAAGGACCAGAATTCACCCTGAGGACCAACACATGGACACGAGACATGTCTACCTACTGTAAGCACCACAAGAATTGGGGGCACAAGACGGAAGATTGCAGGGCTGTACGAGACTACCTCGCCGCTAAATTTGTACGCGACGAGTTAGGAAACGTAAGCCTGAATGAGCTTCCCCCTCTTCGAGGTGGGCCATCACCTGGAAAGCTTGAACGTCCCGAGGAAGGAGCATCGCCCTCGACAGAAGCCACAAAGAAAAGAGTCGATTGCATAATAGGAGGATCCCGACTTTGCAAAGAGTTGGTGAACTCCATAAAGGCTCACCAACGTTGGACCATCACAGGGACTACTGCTAAGTGTCCCATGAACAGACCCGACGACCTGAACGAGTTCAGGGAAAGCGAGTCGTGGTCGTTGGATGGTCTTCATGACGACGCGTTTATCCTAACCTTGGATGTAGCAAACTGCACAGTTTCTCGGATTCTCATCGATAACGGAAATTCCATCGACATCGTCTATCTAAGCACTCTCCGAAAGATGGACATAAGCGAATCCGAGGTCGAGAAAGGTTCGGTAGAACTTACTGGATTCGATGGGAAGTCGACTTCCGCAATCGGATCTATAAAATTGATAACTCAATTTTTTTTTTTTTTTTTTTTTTTTTTTTTTTTTTTTTTTTTTTTTTTTTTTACTTTGGTATCTTATTCTTAAGGGAAAATAACACATATTTTAGTGAAATGTTGAATTTAACCTTTGGTTTTCAAAAATGTCGAGATCATACCCTTTGTTTAACTAAAATGACGAAATTATACATTAAAATGGATAACAGTGTCATAAATCTCATTTTCATTGATATTAACTCTTATATAAGAAAAACCGAATCAAATTCAAAACAGTATCCTAACTTCCAAATTTCCAATTTTGAAATAAAAATAGTCTTAAATTGAAATTAAATAATAAAATTCATATCTCCCAAGAGATGACTTCATTCTGTGTTCGAATTGCAACTCTAAATCCTGGGTTCTCTGTTCGAATCTGTAATTTTGATGACTATCAACAGTCGATTTTTACCCTTTTGCCTCTTTTTGCGTTCTTCACGATTAAGAGACTGTTGTTTATTTTTTAGTTTTTTTAATAAATTACATATATGACGTAATTGAATAAAGATAATTGGTGTTTACATATAAATATTATAGTTAACGTTAATTAAAAGTCAATAAAAGAAGATTTGTTGCACTTTTGTCTATTTCAGGGTATAATTTCGTCATTTTAGTTAAACAGAGAGTATGATCTCGACATTTTTTAAAATCAAAGGTTAAACTTGACATTTCACTAAAACACAAGGTATATATGCGTCATTTTCCCTATTCTTAACAATGTTTGGTTTCTCTTTTATTAACTTCATAAAATTATTACTCAGCTTGTTTATATAGGACTACGACGTTAATCACCTTGCTCTGTTTCCACATTCATCCATTGGATTTAGGTCACAATTTAGCTTACATCTCAACGACACTGGATCTCAGCAGGAGGAGACGATAGGAATTTGGGCGTGAATGCATCACTTCCTTGAGTGTTATGCTTCTATACCTCATTCCAAATTTGTTTTCAATTCATTATCCCATTTTAATATTAAATTATATAGATATATGGGACATTATAAAAAGGAAAACATGAAAAGTGCAAGCCTTCCATCATAAAATAAGAGATTGCTAACGCAATTTTTTCAAGGAGAAAATAACTGTGGACCCTATATTATATTGAACACGTCTGCTACATTAGAAATTCTGCCGCGGACCATCGTTTTGGAAGGTTAATTCATAAACAGTTTAGTTCAACGATGATAGACTTTCTATACATTAATGTTTTTTATATGCTATCCCTGCAATTGCTAAGAATATTGTTACTCCAAGCTCTGCTAATTATCACCACCACCAGAATCCAATCCATGTCTTACTCAAAAATCCCATTTAGACATGAGTAAATGATGAATGCATGTGCCCAAAAGAACCATTGCACTTTACCCAATTTTTCCCCCTTTTTTTTTTATTGAACATTACACTTTACCCAGTTACGTCTTCCCCCGAAAACCCATAAAGATTATTAACTCAAAGGCCTAAGAGCCCTATAACATATTTATGTAAATAGAAGTAAAATTGCACTTTACCGGCAGTGCATGGAATAATAGCTACCTGAGTTTAATGCACATTTTGTCATTCATTAGATCATCATACACCATACTACAAAGCTTTTTTTTTTTTTTTTTCTTTTTCTTTTTCGGCAATTACCCATGAATCCCATCCCAACATAAAGAATATCTGTACAAATGAATAAATATTTACAGTTAAATCAGGGAAAGTTACCAAGAAATATGGGGCCTAACTCATGGCTGATCCTCGCATTTCAAAATAGCCATCCGCTGAGACCGTGAATGGTTTTGCCTATTATTGAGGATGTCAATGTAGTTTCGAAGCCTATACCGATCAGAGCTTGTTAGAGAGAAAGGTGGATTTAAAATGAGAGATGGTGCTTCTACGAGAAGGAAGACTAACAACCGAACAGCTTTTGAATATGACGCTGCAGCACTTTCCACGTTACCCATTAATTCGTCGACCTGCCAAAAAAAGCCACCGTTTAGCTTATAGGGAAATCCCATTTAAAATTCAGAGCCTTGAGTAAGGAAATTATGAAATCAGCAATATAAGGTTATACTACAAACAACATTTAAAAATTCATACTAAAAACTTCTTTTTGCTTCAGAATTTGTAAAGTTTTTCATCTTTATTTTTTCCCGCTACTACAAATAATTTACGTGTATTTATCTAATCGCTATTTCTGTTTGTACAATATCAATTAACAAAAGATAAGTAAGCACTCACAGCTCAGGACAAAATTAATTTTTTTAGAATAAATAACACTTACACCCCCATTTTTTCCGAAGGTAAGAGCAGATTGGAATATTGTCTCCATTGCATCTGGCATCTCTATATTTTCTGCAACCATGAAAATGATATATCTTATTTTAGGCAATGTAAATGGGGGTAATATAAAGATCCTCTCTTTGAAATAACACCATCGATGTTCGTAGCAATGTGTGAAGGAAAAAAAATATAAAAAAAGGAAAATATTTATGGGGAATAAACGGTTGAGTTGCTACCAGGATCGACAATCTTAGCAAACTCTTCAGCATGCTCAACCTCCCTAAGAAATTCTCTCTCGATCCGAGAGGAAATTTCCTCAGGCCCTCGAGTGCTAATCGTGGCCCCAATGCGCTCCTCCATGTCAGGGCTGCTTTCCTTCCTGCTAGAGCTCCTACTAAATCTTGAAGTCTCTCGAATTGGACTTCCTTCCATAGCAGAAGCAGCCTGTGTGTGACATATATGCAGTGCTTGCTTCCAAATCGCAAGAATCACAAGCTGGATCGAGAATGCTTCAAGTTGCTTACCAGCCCCAGTCTGTTTAAGTTCAAAATTGAAATCACGACATGGGAAATAAGCGCTTCAGAAGTATTGAATTTCACTACTAACGGTTTTGATAACTGCAACGGGTAGCAAAGATCACACAGCTTACTTTTTCATTCACCAACTCCGTTATAGCAGACGCACATTTCTGAAGGGATCTGATTCTAGTCATGCAGTGCGCTGATGGCTGTTCCAAAATCTCACCGACATCAGTTGACCCTTGGGAAGTCCCTGGACCAGAGCTCTGACTTTCTGGACTTTCCAAGCAGTAAGTATAACTACTTGGTCCACCAATGATCGGCAATGGGGGTGTTGAAGCTGTCGCTGAACACATTTTAAGAGGGCCTTCTGACGGGTACAGATAATGGCTCGGCTTGGAAGTAGTAGCTGAGGAAGATGGCATGTCAACAGGAGGTCCGGAGACAAGTACGTAATCTTGATCAATCGACTCAGTTGCGTGAACAACTGCAACTGAGAAGAAATTTGATATTTTTCAAAATCTAGACTGAAGACCAAACGAGAAAATAAGATAAATTTATTGGCACCTTTATAAGGAGCATTCCCTGGTTTTTCGGGCACGAGCCTAGGAGGATTACTTAAACTTCCGTAAGACGATTTTTGGCTGTCTGACCTCAGATCAAAATTTTCTTTGTGTCTTCCACTACCGTATTTCACAGTATGGTCTACCTTTCTAGATGTGGTGGATGGCGCTTCATATCTGTCAGTTTTCGTATCAAGAGAAAATCCATAAGTAGACTTCATAGAGATCTGCCTTAAATGGGAAGGGCTTCCCTCAGGGCCACTGGAATCATCATCTAGAAAGAAAGGCAGACAGTCTTCTTGGGAGCTTTCATCCGTTTTCCTTTCTAATTTGCGTTCAGAGGAAAACCCTTCCACTCTTTCAGACATCTTTCTACTCCTACAAGAAGAAAAAAAAAATGTTTTCGTATCATAAGATGAAGATGTGGAAGCTCAAGTTACAGCATTGACTAGTTATTACCTCAACAAGTCGTCCGGCTGCGTTTGAAACAGAAACTGATGGTTAAAGAATTCTTCGAATGTCAAGCGCTCCACTGTAAGTGCAAAAGAATAAGCGATCTAGAATAACCATTTTATAGATGAAGAGACTTGATAGACAACCAAAGGAATTAATAGGCATACATGAAGCCAAAGACAGATACTAAAGCTGGTTTCATTTGAGTTAGCCAAAACTATTCACCCATGACCCTGTGCCTAGAGGTTTAAAATAGAATTCCCAGTTACAATTTTTAAATATTAAAAAAAAATGTAGTCTTCTAGACCTCTGGTGGTATTCATAAGCAGAATTAAGTATGTAACAGTCTCCCCAGATCGTTTTCCAGTCACAGAATTTTGAGATGAATGATTCTTTGATGTGTTGTTGTAGGTTGAAAAAGAATGCAGAGAAAGATTATTGACTTAGAATGTGAAATTTTGAAGAGGTCGGTTACATCATTTACTTTTGCAATGAATTCACCCAAACTCAATGTGTTATCCAGAACTTGATCTCTCTAAAACCTTGGCTGATCTTAAAGATCCATTCAACTTAAGATGTAGTTCTAAGTTCTAACTTGTCAGTGCTTTTGGATGCAGATGCAGTCTAGTTCCAAGAATAAAATAAATAAAAGAAGAGATCTGACTCAATGATCATGTTTAGCTGATAACTAGAGGTCAGATTGCATAATATACCCGGATTGCGACGCAGCAATTTTCGGCACAAGTCTTTGCACTCAGAACTCAAGTCACTGCTATCTGAAGGGAAATTCAATTCTGTTGACTTCACAATATTTTGAAGGAGCTGCAAAAAACATACAAATTAGAAAAATAAATATCCCGTGAAAATAGTAAACCATATACATTGATATCAGGTTGAGGATGAAGACATGTGACAAACAACACAGGCTTGAAAATAGACAATGGGTACCGACCTGTATTTGATTGTTTCCGGTGAATGGGGTTTTTCCAGTTACGAGCTGAAAAAGAATTGCACCAACACTCCAGAGATCAGCCTGTATCAGGCTCCAAGGTTAGTAGGAAGATAACACACAGAAAGGCTTTTTTTTCCTTTCAAAATGGTAAAGAAAAGAAAATCCAAGAGGGCATAAGAAGGATTTTTGACACCTTTGCATCGTATTTTTGTAGTTGCATTATCTCTGGAGCCATGTAAAGGGGCGAGCCACATAAGGTTTCTGCAAGTCCTCGAGGCTGCAATGATCTTGCAAAAGCAAAGACAAAGCATCATTTAAGATTATCTGTGTTTAAGAACAACATGTGAAACTGCCACCATATTGGCTCTAGGAGAGCCAACGGTTAAAAGGAGGTCTTGAGCATAGGAAGGCATGTAAACAACTAATAAGCAAGAATAAGCACTGAGAAGTCGAAGAAAAAAGGCCTGAAAAAATAACACTAAAAAGAAAAGACGTGTTTCATACCGCGCAAATCCAAAATCTGCTATCTTCAAAACTGCAGTATCATCATTAGTAGAGAGCAAAAGATTCTGCAGCAAATGCACTGTGTTACAAAGAGGTGTACTACAGATGTTAATCTACGAAAAAATATAGAATCTTGATTCTCGAAGCACTGGTGCTAACTATAAAATTATAATCGGCTTGGCCTTTTGGAAATTTCCCAGCCTTCCAAAAACATAACACTCACCAGCATTTACAAATCATTTCACAACAGCGGTTCTACTCTATCAGATCATCAGTTGCTCAACGAAAGTGGAAAATATTATATTTTGCTGACAAAAATAAACTGGACCTGTGGCTTAAGATCACGGTGTATGAGATTGTTATCGCGAAGCATTTGCAGACCGGCCGCTGCAAACAAAGGAATCGTAAGCTACGCTACAACAAGCACGATGATGGCTCGATCAAATTCGAAAAACAGATTTTATGACAACCCAACCTAGCTGCTGCATAAAGTGCTTGGCGGTCGCCTCTGGGACTCTCCCATAACGTTGGAGGTACACTGAAATATCACCTCCTTTGCAATATTCCAACACAAGGTGTATCTTCCCAGGAGCCTAAAGTCAGTGTAGTGATAAGATTAAACTCCTTTACAGCCCTAAATATTCAGTCTTCAGTAAAGAACTAGCACTTTTCTGGCTTGATTCCAAACCGAACACCATACTTTCAACAGTGGAATCATTTAATAACAATTAGCATTAATGATAGACAAATCAAGACATATTTAACTTCCGTGAAATATTTTCTCGTTTTGTTTTACATGAGCTGTTTATGCACATGCGTCCATAAAAGTAACATTCTTTGTCCAAAAGAATCTTTGTTCAAAAGAAATGGTGACGAAGTTTCTCACGTCAACTCTTACACTAATCATACAAGTTAACAAATTTACACACAGAAAACACAAACCGTAGTAATCGTTCAACCATCACTATTACATTGCTATGCCAAAAGGCTCAATTTTGACCTCAAATACACAAACTCAGTGCGTGACAACGAACCTCGATTATGTCGTGTAAGTGAATGATATTTGGGTGGTTGATCTTTTTCAGGATGATGATCTCTGACATGAGACTCTCCTGCAACTTCTTGTTGAGCCGAGCCATGGCGATCTCTTTGATCGCCACCTCTGTGCCGTGGACTCTGTGCCTCGCGTGCCAGACGACCGAGAACGAACCCGCCCCGATTTGGCGACCCACCAGGTAGTCTCCGACCACCCTCCCCCTCCCAACCGCCTGAGCCATTGTCGGAAATTAAAAACCCTAACCCTAACCTCCGCTTCAGATTCAACAATCGGAGATCTTCACGAACTTGATGCTTCCTTTTCTATTTGACTGAAAATGGATTTCTACTTTTTTTTTCTGTGCGTATGAAACGATGAGAGAGAGAGATAGATTAGCGAGAATTTTCTTAAATAATGTTAGTTAACTGTTTCCAAATATATTTTCTCCTGCATACATAAATGCTTTGAAGATTTTTAATATTAAACAGACCAAATTAGAGGGAATAATTGAGATTAGTGATGATTGAGGGAAGAGCGAGACGGAGAGAGGGTTCAAGATAACGGACAAGGCTGCGAAGGGAAACCGAAATGCTAACCTGCTATCGAGTACACAGCAAGCTCTTAGTACGACACGATGAGATGATGACGTGGCGATGGTAAATTGGACAAGTTTATTCTGTGACGCGATCGGCAAGAATGTCACGATATAGAAGACGTGCAAGAATATTATTGGTAACAAAAGTTGGGGTTACTTGATAAAAAAAAAGGTATAAATAAAAAAAATTTGGGGATTACTTCTACGAAATTTTTGTGCAACTCTATGCAGATACGTGCTTTCTTAAGCTTCCTAACGGAAAGCGCGTTCACACCGGCCCATGGACGCTCACGATCGTGCCGGATCCTCTAGGCGCTCGGACACGCAACGCACACCGACTTTCTCTAAAACGTTTCCAAAACGTCCTACATATTTATAAATACACTTTTTCTCTTGAGAGCTTGAGAGAAAAGATAAGTAATTTTAAACACCTTTGCATAAATCATTTTGCACCATATTTTCACACGAGATTTTTCTCTTTCTAAACACATAATCACCATTGCTTTTTCACCAAAAGCTTAGAAACAAGATGAGACCTCCCACTTCAATCAAACTATTATTTAGCATGGTTTCTTCTTATTTTTAGGTCTGTACGACGAAAAGATAACCCTCAACCCGAAGGAACAACCTCGAAACTTCGAACCCAACGGACTCAAACTTGAGTGTGATCACTTAGTCCGACCTTGAATTAAACCAGTCAAATTTCTCAATTGTTGTAAAAAAAAAAAAACGCGCGACAACACTACGCATGCCCGAAAAGGAGACTAGGATATCTTCGAAAAAGAGCAAGAGCAAAGCCTGAAGATCATCTCTCCCAAACCTCACTTCCCTTATCTCCTCCCTTTGTTCCCCTACTCAGAGGATGTTTGAAATTCCTTCATTGAAAAAGAGAAATAAGAAATGATACATGGGGTCACCTTGTCGATGTCCTAGGTGGGGCACCAAATGACCATGGACTATGTTATTGATGTTGAAAGAGAAACTGAATGACATGACGCACCACATGATCTTCTCAACCCAGGCCCTTGCGAACGACAACTTAAGCATCATCATTTTAAGGAAATGTCACTACACTCGTTCATATGCCTATGTCAAATAAATCGTTAGGACTGCGCACATACAAAACCAAATCGTTCTCTTTTTATGGTGTGGATTCATTCGAAGCATACAATGACGTTGTCAAAGATCTGACGACCCCCATTCCCCCCCTCCTCGAACGTGTTGTGATTTTCCAAGACAGTCGCTGCAGAGTATATTTCAACATCTCTACAAGACATCGTGATACCACTATATAAATAACATTATATGCACTAATTGTTCGAAAATCACTAACCCTTTCCCACCTTGCACGTATTGTGAATCAAGGTAATCACTGTATAATTAATATATGTCAACGACTCACCCTCATTTAGAATCCCTAGGTACGTAGATATTCGCCACCAACCATTGCACATACTCCCCAAAATATTTGGTAGAAGAGTGCCGGGTACTAGCCGCATCGGGGCTTTAATGGAATCAATTTTAAAACTTGCTTTTCACACATCCTCCACGAAAAAAAGGAGCAAACTCTCATTCATCTCGCTTGACACCTTTAGACTAGCACCATCACTGGGCATCTCGATTAGATTTGGGTTCGGATTCTTTAAAGTAAAGATTGACTCAAAATAAGAGGCGATCACCTCTTCCATACTCTTCTCGTCCTCGACCCTCCAACTCATCAAAGAGTCCCCTACTGGTATTATGAATCTTCCTTGACCAAGCTTTCCTATGGAAGAACCTTGTATTCTTGTCAGCACATCTCATTCAAGTAGCATGACTCCTTTGTCTCCAATACATCTTCCCAAGGAAGGCATCAAGCTGGCGGCAAGGCCTCCCTCCTTCACCCTAGAAAGCACCTACTTTTGTACCTCGATCTTAGATGTCATCTCACATCGTTGCAGTGAGGCCCACCGATTAAGGCTGATTTTACATCGTTCTCACCATCATCATCCCATACTTCACGAATTTTGGCTGTGCACATCTCCTTGTCACATCACACCTCCTTGAAGAAGAATCTCATACGGCGCTTCACCTTGTTCTTCTTAGATTTCCTTTCCGTGCAAAAGAATAACAACCGATGGCCCGAACACCAATACTCCAAATGAGAGACCTTCACGCCCGAGAACTTCACGATCTACTCCAGATTAGCAAATCACCCATCTAACCGTTCTTCAATGAGATCCCCAAAACTTTTATCCTCCAAGTGAAATCCTGTCCCTCGAACCCCAGATCCATAAGTTCGAAAGAAGTTTGATTTTATGGTTGTTATGTTATATTAAGCCAATTTTGATTGATATGAAAATTAAGAGTAAATTTTAGATGGACAATTAGTTTTTACAAATGCGTTTATAATTTATTAATTAAAGAGTTATAGACTGCGAGGAAGGGACACGAAACCCTAAACTACGTTATAGATGACTTTATATCAATATGTTTATTTCTTTTCATTTATTATTACTGATTATTTAAATTTGTAGGTTTTTATGTTTTTTTTTAATAAATTGTTTTTGCGGTGACTCCCTTCCTTCTCCTTAAATTTATTTAAGGGATGGGGGGTACTATGATGATTGAGCCTACTTCTCATCTCATGTCTTGCAAACCTATAGCTTAAACACTCGGGTAAAGCTAAATATGAATAAAGTTAAGGAAAATATCTATAATAATTTAATATTAGGAGATCGAACCAATAACTGTCTGGGTGGTGTAGTCGGTTATCACGTTAGTCTCACACACTAAAGGTCCCCGGTTCGAACCCGGGCTCAGACAAGTTTTTGTGTCTATAATTTTTATTTTATTTTATTTTTTTTATGAGAGCTATACTTTTCTTTCAATCTCCAAGATGTCTCCTGTATAAATCTCTCTCTGTCTTCCTAAATACCAAAATCGCTCAATTATTTTTGCAAAGAGACAATCATTCATTGGTCGCGTTGGGTTCAAGAAGGTTCGAGCCATGGATTGGAGCAGCGTCACGGCGGAGGATCTGATGGATGCTCTACGAGAGGTTGATTGGTCGTCTCCGCCGCGTCCCCTGCCGGAGTTCTTCTCCCGATTCACTCTTCCCAGAACCTACTCCAAATGGAACAGCCGTCTCAAATGCAATCTCTACTAGTACGCTCTCTCTAAACCCTAGAATACTTCGATGTTTTGATTTTCGATTCAATCGCTTCCAACTTTTTATTCGGTTTTGCTATGATCGATAAGCTGTTTGAATTCCAAAGAAGACCACATCTTTATCGTCTGTCTCTGATTCGAATAACCTGGACAATTAAGCTTTCTTTGCGTAGTAGTGGCTACTTTATTCATTTGGAATCTATGTGTAATAAGAGTGTTAGTATGTAATCTTTGAATCCGAAATAAGTCTCTTGTTTTGTCTCTGTGATTTGAATTCTGTATATTGTTGATAATTTTTTTTTTTACATACGAGATTCTACTTAACCAAGGGCTGATTTCTAAATGAGAAGGCTATATATGTTGCCAATACGTTTTTTTTAAAGATATAATTGATGCTCTAAATCTTGTAAACTTTTTCCTTATAATTTTGTCATTGTATGCGTTTGCGGTTACCGAATAGTTGGTTCATCATGATCATATTCGTTCTTGGTAACCAATTTTTAGTTCTCGTTGGGGAATAGGGGTATACATCTACGTATGGACTCGATTGAGAAATGAAAGTTCTACTGCATGTCTTTTTTAAATTGAAAGGAAGTTGCTTATTTTGTCTGTCTGTGGTAGGATGTTGAGATTTAGATTTTTTTACTGTCTGTGTGTGGAGAGAGACTATACAGCTTAGAGCTGATTTGGAGATGAGAAGGAGATATGGTGATGATCAAGAAAACATGGTTTTAGAGAAGTAATAAAGATTTGAAAACCTTGTAATGATTTGTTGTTTAATGTGTCTGCAGTTACCGAACCAACTACTTCATAATGATCATCTTGATTCTTGGTAAGTCAAAATAACTGACTTCCATTTACTGTGTTTCTGCCGTGTGGACCTTAACTGATATTTTTATCTTCGATGTAGGGCTGGGGTTTCTTCGGAGGCCCTTAGCGCTTCTTGCCGCCTTTTTAACTGCGCTTAGTATTGCTTTTCTGAATGACAGGTTAGCCATATTATCCGAAATTGGTTTCTGTTTCTTTTGTATTTGGTTTCACTTTCACCATGCACACCTCCATTGTCTTCGTTTCTAATCGGCCGTACTGTGTATTATTGCTACAGCTTTGCGGGTACTTTCAGTGAGAAGGCGACAAGAACTGTGAGGAAATTTTCTCCGCATCTAGCTGCAAAAATGAGACCCCCTCTTTCGTACGTGTGCGCATTTGTTATTTTTATTTATTTATTTTATATTGATTATCTGGCTTGTGTAATCGATTGATATTTTGGCAGGCCTGTTATCCGTGGTCGTCCATCTTCTAAAAGGGCTATACACATCTGTGGTCAGCCTCGCTGGGTGTTTGTTTTGCTATTTGCTTCTGGTATTCAAAACAGTTTAATATCTATTTACTCTTTAGCATCTGCACTTATGTATCTGTTGTTTGACTTATATGCAATGCCATGCTTACTCATCAAAAAGTTTTCTATCTTCTGCAGTGAGTTTCACTTTATGGTTTGTTTCCGCTGGCTTGTTAACTGTTTTATGGGCACTCGCTATCGGACTTCTGGGTACGCTACTTGCTTGATATCCATTTGTGTCCCTAGCATTTGGAAACTATTTTTGCCACTTCTTCGAATCACACCGATGCATTGTCTACTCTTATTTTACTTTTGCTGTTCACAGGCACAATACTACATGCAAGCTTCAGAACGCCAAACTTAAAAGCTCGCTTAAACACATTCCGGGAGGAATTCCGCGCAGTATGGCGCAATTATAGTGAGCTGTAGCTTAAGTAGAGAGTCTAAAATGTGAGTCTTCACACCCTTTTTTCCATCTCAATGTAGGTTCTTAAAATAATTTGATGCAGGCACGCTTTCTGAATCGCCTGTATCTAATAAATCACCTTACTATTTTCACGTAATCATTCTACAGTAAGTGACTAAGGACGATTCGGATTCCATTGAAGTAAATTTCAGATAGTCTTTTAAATAAATTCAGATAGTCTTCAATTCACTTTAGGTTGTTTGTGTGAATGTTGGTACACTGACACGTCTTGTCTTGTGCTATTGAAGAATTAAACAGATTTGAACTATTTAATGGTTGTTAGTCAGGTGTTTGGAAACAGGCAAATGAATGCATATTCTTGAAACAAAATTAAAAAAGTCATCACTGTCGTAATTTATCATGGTGCTTCTTTTGCAGGGAAATACAAGTGTTCATCGAGGATCATACGTGTCATACTGATTCCGGGCTAAACTGCTGATGATAAGAAATAAATATCTGCTGGCCGTTGATATAATCCTTAGGTGAAGCTTTACACCTGTCGTTGTCTCCCCTGAAAAGAAGGTTGTATTGTAATGAAATCGGTCACTTTCACATTGTAAAGAAATTGCTGTTACTATTTATCTTTCGATGTTCATTGAAGATCATGGAGTGCTTTAATATGGAATAGTGGCCAACAATTCTAGGAATGTCCGGGGGTTTTGTTTTTATTCCCTTTCTGGTTAGTGGGTCGTGATATTACTGTGATGTTCCTAACAGATACCTAACAGTTCAGTCACATTTTGCACAAACAATTTTTTTTTGTTTTTTGTTTTTGTTTTTTGGAATATTTTGAGCACGCAAGTGACTTTACCTTGTGCAAACCCTTAATTTGCCAACGCTTCTCAATCATGGTTTCGCGATCCAGCAGTTTTTTGCCTTGAAAAATCAGTAAGCAATACGGCCTCATGGTGCTTAGATATATTAATATTAAAATGATATGTATTTTTATCAAATTGTTCATCCTTATTTAATAAAAATGTTTCTTTTGAGGATTCTAATCTGGAATCACTAGTCGATTACATGGCTACCTTAAACACATAAACTGCAACTCTTCCCTTTGCCATTTATCGCACATACACTTAGAAAAAGGAGGCTTTATGTTTTTATTCTAGACAAAAGAATGAAAGTGTTCTAAAGCAATCTCTCTTCCTTCGAGTATTTTTCTGCCTTGTCATTGTGTGGTAGATTCATACACGTGGTTTTAGTTTGCCGGAGACGATCGTTTTGGTGCACCGCTAGTCTATTCGTTGTTGTATCTTTGGGATGATTTCAATTATAAAATTCAGCATCCGCGAGTGATAAAAGCTTCAGAGTTAAACGTTTAAAATTGCTAAATAGCCAACGTTTGAAAAAAATCTCAAGTAAATAACCATTTTCATGTATTTACTGACGTAAATCTTAGATAAATAACCACCTCCATATATTAGGTCACGCCATTATTAACGGCTATTAACTTAAGATTTATCAAACGTCGACTATTTAGCAATGTCAAACGTTTAAGTTGACTATTTTTCTAATTTTCTATTTATTTAATAGCTAGAAATTGTTCTTCTATATCATTTATTTTATTTCCATATTTTTAGTTTTCCAAAACATTTTTTTTTTCGCAAATTGTCTATTTATTCTTGCAAATATTATTTCTGATATGTCTAACATGTTTGAACAGATTGGTTAGGTGAACCGTTAGGGTCTAACAACAATGATAAAAGAGATCAAACAAACTATAAGACAATGTTAATGCAGTCAAGAAAATATATTACCCAGAGATGACTCGTTAATTCATCTCTTTCAACAACAACACTAGTTATATAGGGAATAAATTGTATTTTGCTTCTCTTAAATCATATAGGTTAGGCACAAAAAATCGGAATGGTTCGAATGACAGTTACGTTTTCAAGTCAACTGCCGCCGCAGGAATCTTGCCTTCGTATAGGCAAACTTTCCTTTGACACTATTAACTAGTTCGTGTAGCACTATTTCGTTGAACTACATATAATGGGAAGTTTCAGAGTAAGAGAACGAAAAAGTCAAGATGCTCTAAGTTAGTCAACGAATGTCTAATTAAATTTAAAATAATATATATACACATATATAATAGAGTCGTGTCGACCACCTAATGTAACATGTATAAAGTCAATAAATAAACAATGGACATGTAGCAATTAGATATAATTGTGTGCAAGCAACGACTTGATACCATGGCAATTTAATATGGAAAGGAATGTTTCTTTATAAAACCCAAGCATACAAAATTGACCCAACTTTCAATGATTCACGTGTCACTGTTCTCAGTTTCCTATATAAAAATATGGACTAAACCGAAACCAATTATACCCGAGTCTCTCTACCATTTTTCCTCTGTTCTTCATAGTTCTGTTTTGGTTCATGGGCTGCTTTTGGAGACGTAAAGTTTTGCATGAAAAGAAAGAGAGGAGAAGGAAGAATCAGGTGCGGTCAAGCCCACGGCCACACTGCGGCAATGATGGTGGTGTTATCGGTGGCGGAGCTAATGATGGAGATATGGTTGTTATGAACAGTGCGGCCCTGGCTATTGCTGCCGCCACTGCAACAGCAGCCTCGGTTGATTTCTGCACTTCTGATTGTGACGGCGGTGGCTGCGGCGGTGCTTAACCAACACTCAACATATATCATTAGATGAAAATTTAAGTTATTTATATCAAATTTTGTAATTTCTACTAAATTGTTCATAGTTTTGTTTTTCCCTAGCTCAATATAGTAAATTTTAGAAAAAATTCGATATCAATGTTGTTGATGTCGTTTTCGAACTTCAACAATCACGAAGAAAACAAAGAGATTTTAAGTGTTTGATTCGATTTATATTTTAAATATGAATTTCAGAAAATCATCGTATAGAAACGAATATAAATTATAAAATAAAATAAACTGAAATTAAGTGAGAATAATAACGATTGTATTGATAATCCGATCTCGAGTACAAGAAGCCGAGCTCGACAATTCAAGAACGAATGACGAACTCAAAAGTACAACAAAGAGAGAGAGAAAGAGATAAGCGATGATAAGGAAAAGTGCGTGCATTTCTTCACTGAAGAAATGAATTTATACTACTACGAGATGCGACATCTCCGGAGACACATGCTAGTGACTTCGTCCTTCATTGCATCAAGCTCTGTCACGTCGCTTTACTCGATTGAACTGGCTCTGTAGAAATCGTCAACACTCCGGGTTATAAGGCGAGATCGCATCTGCACGCTGACTTCGGCTTTGTGACGATTCCTGACAAAGATGGTCTAAGTTTGTAAACGAGATATGGGCCTGACCCAGATGATTCTTTAGACGTTTACGACAACAAAAAATAATCGATAAAGACTTTTTGTTGTTCGGTTGTTTCACAAGTCGTTATCCATTTGGCTTCGTAAGTTATTGAGTCTGACGACCCAATAACATTTTGCTAAAGAGGGCCGAACTCTACAACCACATATATCAACTGTATTTATGTATATAGTCTTTGTTTTGTGAAAACCAATAACAATCTATTTTGCTTGTGTTTTTGAAATGGTAACGCACCATGTCCTTGTTTCAGTTTACTTGTTTATTATTTGTCAATATTCCATACAAACGTGAAAGTTTGTCTTGAATCGAAAAAATTACAACGAAGTTACATTATGAGCAAAAACTATCAATCTTGATTCCGTTATTAAGTTTTCAAAACCGAACTCCTCCTCGAAAATATATCATGGGGAATTTATTAGAATTAAGAGAGATAAAACAACATTTTACTAAGACTTGACGGACAAAACATTCTAATTAGTATCGTGTCCACCCTTTTTTTTTTCTTCAGTATATTCTCCAAGAGCCTCATACCAACAAGTGGGTTCTATCTAGTTTGCCCCCCATCAACGATGCAATATGATCATGGAGTTCTAACTCAAAACTAATTTGTAGTAAGAGAATAATCCATAAGCTTTATAAACACTTGTTAGTTTTCATACCCTGAGAGGTTCCTAACATGTTGCTTCAAGATGATGGCTCGTTGCATTCGCTCGTCTTATTTCGTATCCCACTGATTGAATCGGATGCCTGTTTGGACTATGATCTCTAATACCATAAAGTATCATGAGATTCCGACTCAAAACCAATTGAAAACGAGATAAGTAATCCATAATTTTTATAAGCAGTTATTAGTTTCATGAATTTTTTAAACACTTATTAGTTCTCATCTCACTTTTAATGTGGGTTTCCTAATAGTCAATTAAGAGATTGCTAATGAGGACTGGATCCCTAACAACAAGAAAAATATCTAATACAAATTAGTGGGGAAGGTGTTCTCACCCATGAGAGCTTTTTATAAGTTTTTGGGATCCTAAAGAGTGTCGGGGATCTTACACAACTCACCTATGATAAGTTATTCTTCAACTTTGACTCGTAAGCAGACAAAGAGAGGGTATAGCGACAGAACCATGACAATAAAAAATAAACTTTGATGATCCTTAAGGAGTACAAATGAGGTGAGGAACCTGAAGATGCGGACTTCCATATCACTTCCATGTGGATCCAAATCCATGCACTTTGTATCTATGCAATGACCATGAAGATTTACCCGCTTCTTTAGTAACCAGCTAGGAGAGGTGACCAAAGTTGAGTCAAACCGTAGAGGAAAATGTATTGAGAGAGCCATTTATGTATGAGTCCAACTCGACATAATAAAACCCCTTAAGTGCGAGCAAAACATTTAAGTGGGTAATAGTGGTGAAGTCAAATGGGAGGAATTCAAATATGAGAATTACTCCACTTTTGTTTAACTGTGGCCTGAGGACTCACTTAGATAAGGATCTTGAGGAATTAATGTCCCTAAATTCAAAAGTCATGAATCTTTCCCTTATGGGACCTTTGTGCGATTCTAAAATTCACATTGGTCGAGGGAGAAATGACTATAGCAGAGCAAGAGTTCCAAAAAAGCGAATCTTCACCGGAACAAGAAGGCAGTTGATGGTCAGTCCTTAGGTTATGTTTCTCATCCCGTTGACTTACCTTCTTTACGTAGAAGTCTCCATTGACCACAAATTTCTCTCTTTGTGTTATCGAAGCCAAACAATCAAGGGTGAATTAATAGGTAAGTATCTCCCATAAATCATAATCAATTGTCATGGATTTAATTCCACAAATTCTGAGATCTTGCTCTAAGTTAATGTTGATTATGTTTCAAATTCGAGGTTAATTGGTTGGAAATTACCTTTCATCTTTCTTGATCTAATTTTTAGATGGGCCATAAATAGGTCTACTATCAACTTCAACCCCATTGTACGGTAGGAAGATCATGTACAACTCCATCAGGCTTTGAATTGATTGCCATCATCAAGCGCCATTGAACGTAACTGTTGAATTTCGTGCCCACAAGTAGAAGTAGAATGACATATTTACTTTGTGTGAAATAAGTCCTTTTGTAAGGCAACTTGATGTAATAACTGAAGTAAATGAATAAAGTGAAACATTCATTTTTTTTAAAGTTAGTGTTATGATTTTTTTTTTTTGCTATAAAATAACTTACAACACAAGAAGAGTAAAATTCATATTTGCATAACAAACTATTCTAATAGTTAAATGTCATACATTCACAATCTAGGATAACTCATGATTTTTTAGTATTAAATATAGAGAGTTGGGGAATCTATAGTTCTTACTAGATATGTTAGAAGATATTGAATATATTTCTAAGACTTAAACCTAAAATTATAAGACTCTTATAATCTTAGAATTACTATATATAAATACACTCATGCTTACCTAAATTTTGAAATGATAAGTAGTCACTTATGGCTATTCATCTTCATTTGACATGCCAACGATCAATGTTCTTCAAAGAGAACTTCTGATTAGGCTATTGGTTAAATGACTTAGTCATGTTGGTGTTATGAGCTCATATATGAAATTCATGAACAGATTGTTGAAATGTAATGTATATCACTTCATGATTTGTTCTTAAGATTATGAATGAATTATCTAGGCCTCCTATTCAATTGAGAATGTTGTCCTTAATTTTTGGATAATGATTTATGAACTTGGGTGGCTCGGCCCAAGACCGGAACAAGTGATCTCAAGCCGGGTTGTGTGGAACTCGAAGTCTCAAGTGTGCTCTCTTCATTTTGGAAATGTTCTTCATTCATTGCGGAGACCTAATAACAAGAAGAAGAATAAAAGAGCTAAAAGGGTGGAAATGCGGTGCCTCTGGCGCGCTCTGCTATACTTAACATTAGCCTTAGGCGGGGGAACCAAGATTATATGAGAGAGATTCTCATCAGCGTTTCAGTTCTCTGGAGAAAAGTTTTTGTGATTGTTTTTTCATTACCTTGTTATCTCATACGCTCAACATTATCCTATTACTTTAGTCTAAGTGGGGGCACGGAAGGAAAGTTCTAGCTTATATTTCTGAACATGTGTTTGGGACCTCTCAAAATAAAAGGATTCCTTCAAAGAAGAAGGGCCATGCTGCTGCTTCTAAAGGTTTCTACAGAAGAGGTGTTTGGTTTGCTACTCAGTCTTTTGCCGAGAAGTGGGAAGTTGTGCTCAAGAGATCAATAATACATGAAAAGATCTTGGATGAAGAGAAGTATACCATACATGAGATTGTATCACTCCTGAAAAAGGTAAATCTATTTCCTACTGTTACTTCTTCTCAGAAGTTTTCCCTCCAGCTAGTCAGAGAGGCGATTGCAAATATATCAGAGAAGTTTGGAGATGAGTCTAGTTCAGAGTTTGGAACTCTTAAGGTCAGAGGAAATGTGGTGTCTATCTCTCCGGGGTCGATCAATGCCTTCTACGACATCGATTCAATTGAAGACTTTCAGGGGAGCAAGATTTTGACAAGATTACTTGTGTGCTGACCAGGAAGGAGATGTCTTGTTGGGTAGATCAGAACTTGCCCTATTCAGAGATGAACACTAAATTCTCTTTGCTCTATGCCATTGCCATAAAAAAACATGTTCCCAAATCTTCGTAGGGGATCAGTGTTGGAATCGATCTAGGGTCTAAGAAAAAGTTTAACGCTTCGTTAAGCGGCGGAATTTTAAAAATTTTCTTTTTCAAGTAAAACAGTTTTTACTAACCTAGACAAAGAGCAAGCACATGTAAATAAAAACTAATATGAGCATAAAAGATTACTAACCTTTTTAGAAGCTTGAACGTTGAGAAGCTTTTGGAAAAGGTTGCAACGTTCGTCTCCCCTCGCAGCACGTCTCTCTTCCTTCCTCGGCAACTCGAGCAACCACGAAAATTTCTATCACTACATCACTCGAGAGAAAATGAATTAGTGTGTGGGCACTTTTAAACACTACGACTTAAGAACGAGTCTTGAAGTCGCAGAACTAAACACTAGGTCAAATGAGGACCTAGGTGCCAAAACAAAAACCGAAAATTAACTAGAGAGAGAGAGAGAGGATCGGCCAAGTTCTAGAGAGAGAGTCTCTCAAATCTCTTAAACTTGGATGAATGAAATGTGTGGAATGAGGCTCCTATTTATAGGAGAGGTCTCACCTTCAATAAGGTAGTTTCATCTTCTATAGAATATCACATATTCATGAGCCAATTTCCTCTTTTCCTCTATGAGGCACACGGCCAACAAGCCTTCTAGAAGGCTTGGATTTGTTTCCTCTTTTGCTTCCCCTTAGCCTTGGCCGAAATTCCCTTATGCATGCATGGGAAATTTGTTTCCTCTTTTTCTTTTGGCAAGTATCTTGATACATTTATGCACAAAATATTCTCTCTTTCTTTGGGTATGTTGGGCGCCCATATTGTCTAGAAAAGGCTTCTAGAAGCTTTTCCATTTATACATGACAACATGAAAAATGCCCATTAAGAATTTTCAATAAAATTCTCATGAAATGAAATTAATCCACAAGGCCCAATAAATCTAATTTTGGCCGAGCGTTACTTGTCATCAAATGACCATGTCAAAAAATTTATTGACATTCATTTCATCCTATGTCTCAAAAGACAAAAAATACCATTTTGACAATTTTCGTTCTTGTTTTGACTTAGCTTCCAGTTTAACTATTCCTACTCGATGTGATTCGTGACAGTGACCTCATGGATCCAAATGAACAAAGCTTGAGCTAAACACTTGGACTCAAAAGTTCACAAAACCTTTTCCAAGTTTAGCTTAATGTCAACTGACTCCACTACAGAGTTGACACTGAAAATCTCTCGGTTCAAATGAATTTATCTTCTACTCGAGAATTCAACCTAATTGTAATGAGTGGATCCACATAATATTATCAGTGTTTACCCTTCATGAATATCATCAACTAGTCGGGATTTACAAAATTACCATTTTACCCTTCTAGCTGTTATTTCCTCAACTCCTTTGTTGCTTGTGAATAAGTTAGAAACAATGTATTGACGAGGAGCTAACAAGTCACACTGTTTCATCCAAAAGAGTCGGGACTCAATTTGGACACTGGCCAGTTCATTTATTCACACTCCAAGGAACAAAGCATGATGTGATATACATTGCATTTCAGCAATCTTGTACATGAATTCCATATCTATGAGAACTTCACAAAGTTACTCATGACATTCTCACAACTTAGTACTTCACCAATAGGCCTTGTTCGGAATCACATAGTGAGTCTGACCTCTGACTTTATCAAATGAGAATACGTAAGGTGTGAAATGGCATGTCTCATTTCAGGATTAAGGTAAGCACGATGCAATTCATACGTAGTGACTTCGAGACATAAGAGGTTAAATGGTTTGTTCTTATCTTGTCACTAGAAGTGCAGTGGTCAATTCAGTATCTTCGGAAGATACCTAGAAGAACTATAGAGTCTCCTACTCTCAATGCCTCATAACCAGACATCATAGATTCTTCTAACAATCATACTGAGGTCAATAGTCCTTTGACCCTTAGATTGCGAATATATCGTTTTAAGCAAACTACGAAGAGTTTGTTCATGCAAATCTACATTTGTCTCTTCGTAAGTTGTTTAGTTTGTTTATGGACTAAAGACTAGTGTTTTATCATAAAGCTTCAAACAGACAAGGAGGAATGAATGAACGTTTCAACTTTTTATTAATGAATAAACAATTACAAGCAAGAGTCTTCATGAGACTTTATTACATCAAATGTATAATATAAAGACTACAACTCTTCTTGTGGGCACCATTGACAACAATCAGTGAGAAAATTCATGGGACAAATTCTGTATGATATAGGACTCAAGAGTAAGGTGGATATTGGTCAATCATTTCTTTTACCAAATTGCAGTTCATGGAGTATCAGATAAAGTCAATCATTCCATTGGGTTCCCCTATTTGATCTTTGAGTTGTTGGTCAGTCAACATCCTTAGCTTAAGGCTTCTGATGATGCTCTTTCTAGAGAGCCTCTGCGCTTCAATGCCGATCCCAAGTTATTTATTGGGAAACATGACAATGATATCGAATGGGTGCCTATTGCTCCAAATGTTAAAGGAGATGTTTTACCATCCTCCTCCAGTGCAAGAACATCTTCTTCTATTTCTTCTGCTATGAAACAGGGGATTATCAGGTAGCTCGAGTCTAAGATCAAGGAGATGAATGCTGAAATCAAAAGGATCACATTGTCAAGGATGAAGTTGACTGCTCTCATGCGCGACCTCAAGTACCCGGTGGAAGATATTCAGGTTGAAGTAGAAAATGAAGACAAAGATACCGCTGCGTGAACAAGAATTTTTTTTTTGCTTTTATTTATTTTCAGTATGATAAGTTCTTTTTTCTCTCAACCTAGAATTCCTTATTCCCTTAGCTTGTCTTTTTATGGAAAAAATGGGGAGTATTTTCTGGTTAAGTGCCGTTTTTTGGGTTGCAATAGCTAGGCTCAAACAATGATTTACTTCTTTTTGCTTGAATGATTTTGAACTGGTGATTTTGTTTTTGCTCGAAGTACTATGCGTAGTGTCTGCTCGTTTTTTCCAAAAATGCCAACAGGAAGATTGTTGGATCTTCTGTGGCATGATTAGTTTGGCAAATTTTGTTTGTTAAGGTTGTTCGAGCAAAACTGGAAGAAATTATTCAAGACCCAGGTTACTTATGCCGCCTTTCTCCTCTCATGCGTACAAACGAAGAAACTTCTTACTTTTCTGTTTTGAATATATTGGGTATATATTATCGAATATTTGTTATATATTATTGAATATTTGGTTCCCGATTATGTGTGATTCGTGAGAGATTTGTGAGTTGGCCTAATAAAGCTCATTGTGAGTCAAATTAGGTCATTCACCTTTAGGAAAATTTAATGCCTTCTTAAACCTTGAGCTAGTCTCTTTGCATCAGAGATCTTCATCGATAACCAGCTCTTGGTGTTTTTAATTTCTGGATCACTTCATTGTTCAGAGTTTTTGAGTGTGTATGGTTACGTTGACGTGCTTAATAATCTTTGGGAGAAGATTGTGTGAAACATAAAGAGAGTCTTTAATATGAGGGGAGCTCGGATTTACATCCATTAGAGAAGTCAAAGATGGAGGTGTTTTTGAGGGAGTCATCAAGCTTAATATTCCTATTCTTTTGACAATTTGATATAGTGGATTGCTTTCACCCGAACATATCAGTCCTGCTGAGTAGGTGGTTTATCGCCGAAAGGGTTACCGATTCTCTATGTCCTTACTGCTTTTTGTTTGATTGGCTGTTTGATTATAGCTTTAATTAAAACTGTCTAAAAACAATTAGTTGTTCAACAAGTTGTTTCACCCACTAGTTGAACAACCATCTTGATCACGTTAAGTTGAACAACCATCGCATGGATGGCTTATATGCGCCGTTTGGGCGTCTTGAGCGCATCGCATATACGGCTTATGTGCCCCGAGCGGGTGTCTTTGAGTGCACTACCTGGACAACTTAAGTGCGCCACATGGGCATCTTTGAGTGCGCCGTGTGGGTGTCTTAAATGCATAGTAGAAAATGACTTTTGAGCGTGTATGTCTTGCGTGTATCATGTAGACGCCTTAGGTGTGGCGCATGGGAGTCTTGCGTGTGCACGACCTAGGTATGCTATATGAGTGTCTTAATTGCGTCGTGGAAGATAAATTGTGTGCATCGTGGAAGACGGCTTTTGTGCGTTGCATGGGCGCCGTGGTTGCGCCATGTGGTGTCTTAAGAGAGACGACTTCAGTGCGTCATGGAAGACGAATTTTATGTCCCGCGAAAGACAAATTTTGTGCATCGTGGAAGATGACTTTTGTGTTGGTGTCTTAGGTCGATTTTGTAATAAATGACTTAAGTGCGTCGTGGAAGATGGATTTTGTACACTGCGTGGGCATCTTGGATGTGCCGCATTGGCGTCTTAATTGCGTTTCGAGAGATGACTTTTGTGCATCATGGAAGACAGCTTTGTTGCGCTTCGTGGGCGGCTTAAGGTGCACTGTGGGAGATGAATTCATGCGTCATGTGGGCGGCTTTATAAAGGGACAAAAAAGGCTTTTAAATGTGAAAAAATTTATGTGTGTGTGTGTGTTAGAGTTAGAGAGAGAGAGAGAGAGAGAGAGAGAGAGAGAGAGAGAGAGAGAGAGAGAGACGTTACCTCGTCCGGAGAAGGGGAGACTAGAGGCCGTGAAGCGGAGGTCCACCTGAGGCTGAGATTGAGAGAGATATAGAGTGAGTGAGACTGAGAAAGATAGATCGTGAGTGAGAGATAGCGAGAGTTAAAGATTCACACGTAGCAGAGGAAAGAGATAATTTAGTCACGGTGGGGTGGCTGTGGCAAGGCCTGGCAAGCACGGTTCACTGAGACCAAGGGACCACCAGAGAGATACCCACATAGAGAGGAGAAGTGAGAGAGACCAAATGTATGTTAGACGACAGAGGTAAGGGGCAACACGAAGAGAGAGAGAGAGAGAGAGAGAGAGAGAGAGAGAGAGAGAGAGAGAGAGAGATTTATTTGTGAAGAGACTCAGCGTGGAAATAAGAAGAATAAAAGAAGTTTATATTGACCTAGGTTTTAGATGCGACATGTTGCATCTAAAAACTAGAAAAAAGAGGAAAATTAATCCGCGTAAAATTTGGAAAAATTTAGATGCGACATGTCACATCTAATCTCCAAAAATTGAATTAGCCACTTTTTCTAAAACTCGGTGATGCCTTTAGATGCGACATGTTGTATCTAATAGGCTTTTAGATATGACATGTTGCATCTGTCACGTGACATGTCGTATCTAATTTGACCGCGCATCTAAAAATTCATTTTTTAGCAGTGTTAGGTGAGTCATGGGAGATGACTTTCGCATCCTCCTAGTAAACGTATATGCTTGTGAGCACGTGAAGCGTCGATAAATTATAAAAAGACAAATAAACGGACTCAAATTTAGTTTAACCCCTTTAAGAAAAAGATTTTTAGACTTTTCTTGCAAAAGTGATGAGAACATTAAAAGGTGAAAAACAAAAGTCCATATAATATTGTGGAAGTTTAAGTCTTTTTTTTTATATGTTTTTTTAAGTCTTTCTTTAAGTCTTTACGTATGTAACATTTATTCCAATTAGTTGCATTTTTGCTTTAGGTGGATTTATTTTATGGGGTTTATATTTTGGGGTTTTAATTTTGTTAATTGATTTGTGGTTATGGAAATATGTATGGGTATTTTTAGGAAATGTTATCTACTCTAAATAGTTTTGTAAGATCAAATATGAACATCTTGGAAAAGAAATATAAAAGTGTGTTTGTGTGTTTTAGAGAGGATTTTCTTAATTTTATAACTTATCAATATTTTATTCTCGAGTTCTTGTGGCGTTCGTCAGATTTATCGACGAGAATTCTGCAACTTATCATGACATCATTTGATCCATCCTAATTCGAAGATTTCGAGGGCGAAAGCTTCGTCTATATCCGAACCTTCTGATAGACGGTCCGCTCAAATATGAACTCCGACGAGTTCACATTAAGTGGTATAGAACTTAGTTCTATCAAGGTTTAATTTTGGTTCTATTTTTATTTATTTTGTTTTAGTTTGTACCTTTCTTTTCTTCTTTCTTCTTCGTTTGTATCAAGCAATATTTAAAAAAAAAAGAGATAAAAAAAAAAGAAAAAGAACGAAAAAAAAATTTCTACAGAATACTTTTCTCCATATTACTTACCTCCAGAAAATTATACTCCTCCAAAAAGCTTTTCTCCCCAGAAAAAGTCTTTCTCCAATAAAAGAAAAAGAAAAATAGAGAGAATATCTCACAACGGAAACAACAACGAAGAGGTGAAGAATTTTGATTTTCTCCAAAGCTTGATTCAAGATATGAATAAGAGATTCACCATCACCGGAAAAGTCATCGTACGACCTCCCGCACCACCACAAGTTCCACCACAACAACTTCCACCACTACGAAGTCGTAACACCGGCCGCGATAAGACAACAAAAGTATGCGCTCCGCTAATATCCCAACAAGTCTGAGAGCGATGACTAAGGCGAATACCAACTCCATCGACAAGACTATCAACGTCAAAGACATCGGGGAATACAATCGCCACACCAAAATAACGACCAAGACGATGAACGGGGGTCGAAAAGAAGCTATCGTCGATATCGAAATCAAAACCGAGATGAACTAGCCCATGTCCAAGTGAAGGTCTATCCCTTCCATGGGAAGAATGATCCCAAAGCCTACCTCGATTGAGAGAGAAAAGTCGATATGATTTTTGATGACCAACGTTGTTCCAAGGTAAGCAAAGTCAAACTTGTGTCCCTTTAGTTTTATGACTAAGTTTTGGTTTGGTGGGATCAAATGGTCTTAAATACAAGGAAGAATCGTGAGCCCGCCATCGATGCATGGGAGCAAATGAAGTGAATCATGAGAAAAATAATTGTGCCAAGCCATTACCATTGAGAAATTTATACCAAACTTCAATGACTCAACCAAAGAAGCTGGAGTGTGGAAGAATACTACCAAGATATGTAAATATTGATGAGCCGTGCCGACATCGAGGAAGACAAAGAGAAAAGAATGGCTCGATTTCTAGCCGGGCTCAATATCAACATCGTGAACGACGTAGAGGTCCATCACTATGTAGAGCTTGAAGAAATGGTCCACATGGCAAATACCATCGAAAAACAATTAAGAAGAGGAAGCACCGATCCTTCAAGACCGCCGAAAAGACTCCTTGGAAGACGCCCTACCAACAACGAGAAGATAAAAGATCAAGCTCCTCCAAAATAGTGGTTCCACCACCGTCCATGCTATACACTCGTGATGTTGAAGACAAGAACGCATCGACAAGTCAAGAAATAGTGACATAAGGTGCTTCAAATGCTAAGGCCGAGGGCACATCGCTAGCCAATGTCCAAACAAGCGTATCATGATCTTGACGGAAAATGGAGAATACACCACCGATGAAGAGTCGACAGAAGAACACGAAGAGAACAAAGAAGACCCGGCAGATGACATCCCCAAAAGTCTCACACTTGTGAATTGTCTAAGTGTGCTCGCTAAGGAAGGTGACGACGCTCAATGAAAAATAATCTTCCAAACACGGTGCTTCATCAAGGACAAAGTATGTATTTTGATCATTGATGGTGGTAGTTGTACCAACGTGTCTAGTACTACCTTGATCTACAAGTTCGATTTACCGATGACCAATCACCCACGACCATACAAGCTCCATTGGTTCAACGATAACGGAGGTGTGAAAGTTGTTCAACAAGTTGTCGTTCCGTTTAAAATCGGAATGTATGAAGGTGAGGTTCTTTGCGACGTCGTTCCGATGGAGGCTGAATATTTACTACTTGGACGGCCATGGCAATTCAACTAAAAGGTATCCCACAACGGCTTCACCAACAAGTACACTTTCCGCCACAACACCGTGACATCACTTTGTCACCACTTTCCCCAAAAGAAGTTTTCAAAGACCAACAACAAATGTGTCAAAAAATTGGGTAAGAATAAATAAAAGACAGTTTGATTCGAGGGTAAATTCTTCTCAACCCGGAGGGAACGATGAGAACATTAAAAGGTGAAGAACAAAAGTCCATGTCCTCAATAATATTGTGGACGTTTAAGTCTCTTTTGTTTCGTGTCTTTTGATATGTTATTTTTAAGTCTTTCTTTAAGTCTTTACGTATGTAACATCTATTGCAATTAGTTGCATTTTCCTTTAGGTGGTTATGATATGTATGGGTATTTTTAGGAGAGGTTATCTTCTCTATAAATAGTTTTGTAAGCTCAATATATATGGGCATCTTGAAAAAGAAATATAAAAGTGTGTTTGTGTGTTTTAAAGAGGATCCTCTTAATTTTAGAACTCATCAAGAATTTGTGCTCGAGTTTTTGTGACGTTCGTCCGATTTATCGGGTGGAATTCTTTAACTCATCATGGCATGAAAGTTTCGAACGAGAAAGCTTCGTCTATATTCGAACTTTTCGATAGACGATCCGTTCAAATTTAAACTCCAATGAATTCCTCCGACGAGTACACATATCAAAATAAGGGTAAAAGCATAAAATATCTCTCACAAAAGAAGCTAAGAGCGTAAATAATATAAGGATTAAATAGTTGATTTCAAGGTCTACTTTTGTGTTGTCACAGGCACGTTGTTCACAGATCTCTCGAGCATGAGGTGGTGGTAGAGGTGTCGAAAGAAGACTTTTTTCTATTATAATAAATTTAAAAGAAACGTTAAGGGATAGAAAAAAATAAAGCCGCTGCCCCACTCTTCCCACCACTCGAGCAAGTTTCCACTACAAAAATTAGGAGAGACATGGGGAACTCACAGAGAAAGAAAGGAGCATAATCATATTAAAATACCATAATCATATTAAAATACCATAATAATATACTATTTGAAATTTATCTTTTGTCTTTTCTTTTAATGAGTGGACGTTTCATACAAAAATGTTCATGCGTTTGGTAATGGATTATTTAGTACAAGGTGGAATGTTCCATCACTTTTTGTGCTTAAAAATATTGACCCAACCCTGATGACTGCCCAAAAACTATTTCGTATCATTTTTATATAAACATTTATTAATTAATTCTAACTTTTAACGAACACACTTGTTATCGTAGATTTTTTATTTATTTATTTCACCAATGTAATATATATTTTTAGATTAATATTGGGAAGGGTTGTGTTATTCCTCAACTCGATAAAAAAAATGACCTCAATCACAGCGTAGGACGAGGCATCTCACCAATAAGAAAGTGTTATGAGGTTGTTTTCTTTGCCGAAAAAATGATGACCCGACTAAAAAATAATAGAAAGAGACTCGTCAGATCCGACCCAAAAGAGATTAAGACAACTCGAAAGGGCATGTGCAACGTGAAATTTAAAAGACAATCAATAACAGAACCTTTCTAAAGCTTCGGGTGTTATGATCGTCTAAAAAAAAAAAAACAAATGACAGGACCGTCCTAAAACAGCGATTGACAAGTCCATCTAAAAAAGATGAGCGACATAACCATCCTTAAATGGCGAGTGACAGGACCACCTCAAAAAGACGAGTGAAAGGACCGTCTTTAAAAAAACGAGTGACGGGAGGACCATCCTAAAAAGGGTGATGATCGGGCTATCCTAAAATAACGAGTGACAAGATAATCCTTAAAAGATGAGTGATAAGTCCGTCCAAAAAAACGAGTGAAGTGACCGTCCTAAAAAGATGAATGACATGACCGTCCTAAAATGGCGAGTGATAGGAAAATCCCAAAAGACGAGTGACAAGACTATCCTAAAACGGAAAGTGATGACAGGTGTTAATGCGTCATTTTCCACCATCGAAAAATGATCCCCCAAAAGAAAAAATGACACGTGGCACGAATCCGAGCGAACAACACTTGCCCATGCCTTAATTCGAGCCGGTCATGCCCTTGTCAGCCCGGAAACACTTTCCCATTCCATCTAGGATGGCCAATCCTTGTCATCCCAAAAAATACTTCCCCTCCTCCCACGATCCGAGCCGGCCACATCCTTGCCGGTCCGGAGATGTTAGACTCTGCCCAGCGTTGGCCCGGGAAACGTTGCCATTTTCCCTAATCAAAGACATTCCACACTCTTTTCACCATCCGCCCCGATCCCTTTGCGACCGAAGGAAGTGCTCTCTAGCATCAAGAGCACCTACCCCGAAGAACCTTCTAAGTGGACATCTTGTGGTTTCCGACCCTTGATATCTCTGATTCCTCAGAGCCAAGGAAAGAGATCTCACTCACACGTGTGAAGCCGGACTCCTCTGTGGGACACACATCGCACATGTTATGCGAAAAACCGCATTAACATTTTGGCACTAAAAGGAGGGGATCTCGAGAACAACCACAATATTCTCGCTGGCAACCATTTCTCTCCGCTAGAAAAACTCCTCAATGACCAAGTTTACTCTTTTCAAGAAAAACCAAAGTTTTTTTTTTGTTGGAATAGATCTAGGATTAAGAATAATTTATTGCTTCTTGTAAGCGGCGGAAAATAAAAAATTCTTTAAAACATGTAAAACGATTTTACTACCTAGACAAAGTGGATGAACATGTAATCTAAAAAACTATAATGAGTTTTCACTCGGTACCAACCTCGCTTGAAGCTTGAGCGTTGAACAGCTTGTGGATTGGTTGAATCGCTCGTCTCCCCACTTAGCTTGTCTCCTTCGTGTCTTCTTGAATTCGAGCAACCACGATAGTTTCTACCACTAGAGTCTTCGAGCTTGGAAAAGATTTAGTGTGTGGGTACTATTAAACACAATGACCTAAGAACTAGTCTTAGGGCCAAAGAGCTAATACAAAATGCTAGGTCTAATGAGGACCTAGGTGCCAAAACAAAAGAACAAGAAGAAGAGAGGGAGATAGGAGTACATGGTCAAAACAAAGAAACAAAGGCACACACAAACTTATTTCAACATTGTGAATCTGGTGTGGTATTTATAGGAGAATGAATTGCCTTGAATCAAATCAATGCAAAAGATGCAATTAACTCTTTTCTATTATAGCTGAATATCACATATTCATGAGCACAATATTTTTTTCCCATTCCTATCATAATAATACCAAGGTTGGAAATTACTTTCCCTTTCTCTTTTGGACGTGTAACGTATAGCCATGTGCTATAAATTTGTTTCCTCTTTTCCTTTTGGGCAAATATCTTCATACATCAATGCACAAAATAACTTCCATCTTTCTTTATTTGATGATGGCCACGAAGTTTGTCATCTAGAACATGTTTCTAAATGTTTCTTTATTTGTTCAACACAGTACAAGAAAAGCCCATGTAGAATTTTCACATAAAATTCAATAAAATAAAATTCAATTCTCAAGGCCCAAATCCAATTCTTGGCCGTGTGAATTAATTCACATTATCATCATATGATAATGTCTAAAATCTTATTTTGACATTTATACCATCTTATGTCCTAATGGAAAAAATTAACCTTAAGACAATCTTCGTAAAATTCGTCTAGTTCAACACTCGAACTTGTTTTGACTTAGCTACTAGTTTAACAAATCCTATTCTAATGACTTGTAGTAGTGACCTCATGGATCCAAATGAACAAAGCTTGAGCTAGCATACTTGGACACAAAAGTTCACAAACTTTTTCTAAGTTCTAGCCTAATGTCAACTGACTCCACTAAAGAGTTGACACTGAAATCTCTCGGTTCAATTGAATATATTTTCTACTCAAAATTCTACTTAATTGTGATGAGTGGATCCATTGAATATTATTTATGTTTACCCTTCATGAATATCATCAACTAGATGGGATTTATAAAATTACCATTTTAGCCTTCTAGTTGTTATTTCCTCAACTCCTTTGTCACTTGTGAATAAGTTAGAAATAATGTATTGATGAGGAGCTAACAAGTCACATTGATTCATCAAAAAGAGTCATGACTCAATTTGGACACTGGCTAGTTTTTTATTCACATTCCAATGAATAAAGCATTATGTGATATACATTGCATTTCAGCAATCTTGTACATGAATTCCATATCTATGAGATCTTCACAAAGTTGTTCATGACATCTTCATAACTTAGTACTTCATCAATAGGTCTTGTCTATATCACATAGTGAATCTAGAACTCTGACTTTCTCAAATGAGAGTATGTAAGCTATGAAGTGACATGTCTCATTTCAAGCTTGAGGTAAGCATGATGCAATTCATACATAGTGACTTTGAGATAGAAGAGGTTAAATGGTTTGTTCTTACACTATCTCTAGAAATGCACTGGTCAATTCAGTATCTTCAGAAGATACCAAGGAAGAACTATAGAGTCTCCGACTCTCTATGTCTCATAACCAGACAACATAGGTTCTCCTAACAATCATACTGGGATCAATAGCCCTTTGATCCTTAGATTGTGAATATACTGTTTCAAGCAAACCATGGAGAGTTTGTTCATGCAAATCTGTATTTGACTCTTCATTTGCTGTTAGGTTTGTTTAAGGACTAAATACTAAGGTTTATCATAAAGCTTCAAGCAAACAAAGTAGAATGAATGAAAGTTTCAACTTTATTAGTTATTCAGCAGATACAAGCAAGAGTCTTTGTGAGACTTTATTACATCAAATGCATATAAACAACTACTACTCTTCTTGTGGGCATCAATGCCAACAAACTCCCACTTGACTCAAAGAAGATGTGAGTAGTCCTTCATGCCCAATCCCTCTCGATGTTGGTCGAAGACTTTGCTGGCTAAAGCCTTGGTGAATGGATCTGCCAGGTTGTCCATTGTCGAGATCTTCTTCACCTCCACGTCCCCGCGCTGCACGATCTCTTGAATCAAATGGTATTTGCTCGCAATATGCTTAGAGCGCTTATGGCTTCGAGGTTCCTTTGAGTTAGCGGCAGCCCCATTGCTATCACAATAAAGTGTCATGGGCTGTCGACTTTTGGAACGACTTCCAAATACTTAAGGAATTTTCTAAGCCATACAGCCTCTTTGGATGCTTCACAAGCAACAACATATTCTGCTTCCATTGTGGAGTCAGCAATGCAAGATTGCTTGATACTCCTCCAAACAACAGATCCACCATTCAGGACAAACACAGATCCTGAAGTGGATTTCCCGGAATCCTTATCCTCCTGAAAATCGGAGTCGGTATATCCCGTCATAGTCACGTCAGTACCTGAATATGTAAGCATTAAGTTCATAGTTCTCAGAAGATACTTAAGAACATGCTTAACAATAATCTAGTGCTCGGGTCCAGTGTTGGATTGAAAACGGCTTACTACGCCAACTGCGAAGCAGATATCTGGTCTAGTACAAAGCATAGTATACATGAGACTTCCTACGGCTGAGGCGTAAGGAATCTTTCTCATGTCCTCAATCTCTTGTGCAGACTTGGGAGACTGGTCCTTAGAAAGTGAGACTCCATGCCTAAAGGGTGTTTGGCCCTTCTTGGAGTCTTGCATCGAGAATCGATCCATCACCTTATCAATATAAGATGCTTGAGAGAGCGATAGGGTCCGAATCCCTAGAATGTACGCGGCTTCTCCTAGATCCTTCATATCGAATTGCTTTGTTAGCCAGATTTTAACCTCAGATAACTTACCCACGTCATTACCTATGAGTATTATATCATCGACATACAATACTAGAAACACAATCTTCCCCTCGTGCATTAACTTGTAAACACAAGGCTCATCTATCGACTACTCAAAACCGAAGCTCTTCACAGTTTCATCGAATCTAATATTCCATGACCTAGATGCTTGCTCTAATCCATAAATGGACTTAAGAAACTCACAAACCTTGGTCTCTTGACCTCCTTCCACGAAACCGTCTCGTTGAGCGATATAAATGTGCTCGTCAAGATTTCCATTCAGAAAGGCAGTCTTAACATCCATTTGCCAGATCTCATAGTCGAGAGCTGCAGCAATGGATATAAGTATGCAGATTGATTTAAGCATCGCGTCTGGCGAGAAGGTATCCTCATAGTCAATACCTTCCTTTTGGGTATAACCCTTAGCCACTAGTCATGTTTTGAACGTCTCAACGTTCCCATCCGGACCCTTTTTCTTCTTGTATATCCACTTACACCCTACGGTTTTAATCCCTTGGGGAAGGTCTACAAGTTTTCAAAGTTTGTTGACGTACATCGAATGCATTTCAACTTTCATGGCGTCAAGCCCAAGGTTTGATTCAGAACCAGCCATTGCTTGGCTGTAGGATACAGGGTCATCCATGTCAGAGACAGCTACGAGAGTATCTCCGTAAGACATGTACCTATCAGGCTTTTGAGAAGCCCTCCCACTATGTCAAAGTACTACCTGACGAGATTCTGATGAGTTAGGTTATGTTTCAGTTGGGGTAAGAACAGTTCTTACAGATGAGGTAGAAGCTTCCTCACCCAACTTTTCTTTAAGCACAACTTTTCTGAAGCTTCCTCAAGGAAACGAGCGTTCGTGCTAACAAACGTTTTGTTGTTCTCGTGACTATAGAATGTGAAACCTTTGGTTTCCTTTGGATATCCAACAAGCAGACATAATTCTGATCTACTAGCCAACTTGCTTGTCTTTTTCCTTAGGACATGTGCAGGGCAACCCCAAATTCTGATGTGGCATAGATTTACTTTATGCCCAGTCCATCATTCATAAGGAGTACCAGGAACCGTTTTAGACGGGACTTGGTTCAGAATGTAAGCTGCTGTTTCGAGGGCATATCCCCAAAAGGAAAGAGGGAGTGATGAGTAACTCATCCTTGATCTAACCATCTCCATTAGAGTTCGGTTCCTTCTCTCTAACACTCCATTTTGCTGAGGTGTGCCAAGTGCTGTAAGCTGAAAAGTGATACCTTCTTCTTTAAGAAAGTCATCGAACTATCCAGACATATACTCACCACCTCGATCGGATCAAAGGGTTTTGATCTGTTTGCTAGTTTGCTTTTCCACTAAAGCCTGGAAGACCTTAAATACGTCAAAGGTCTCAGATTTGTGTTTGAGGAGATAAACAAAATCGTATCTTGAGTAATCATCTATGAAGGTATCGTAATATTCATAGCCTCCACGTGCTTGTGTACTGAGTGGACCACATACATCATAATGTATGAGTTCCAACAACTCAGTGACTCTTCGACCCTTAGCAGAGAAAGGTCGTTTAGTCTTTTTCCTTCTATACAAGATTCACAAGTAGGCAATGAACCTATTGCAGAGGCTTGGAGTGGACCGTCCCTCATAAGTCCCTTAATCCCGTCTAGACTGATATGACTAAGTCTTAAGTGCCAGATATATGTTGATTTTATTAGATCGGAGGAATCAGAAAGTTTGATCCTTTTTGGCTCCCTAACTAGATCGTTATCTATTTCAGTGTCTAAAAGCGAAGGTTGTGTGGGATAAATGTAAAAGAGAGCATTCTTCATACATGCATCAGTGATGAAAGAATTTTTGGAAAGAGAAATTCGAATTCCATTCTTAATAAACTTTAAACAATAATCTTGCTCCCAAAGACGAGCACAGATATCAAGTTTTTCCCAAAGGAAGGAAAAAATAAACATTTCAAATTTAAAGTTCGGTCTTCAAAAGATAGCATCATTGATCCCACGGCCTTTGCTGACACCGCGCTCCCATCACCCCATCTGAAGGAGAAGTCACCTTCCTCTAAGCTTTTGCTTTTCCTAAAACCAGTCAAGGAACAATAAATATGGTTAGTAGTAGTGGAGTCAAGAATCCACATTGATACATTATCAGGTACTAAGCATGCTTCGGTAATAAGTACAATACATTTTTCCTTTGTTTTGAGGTAGGTAGGACAGTTCCTGCACCAGTGTTCGGGTTCATTGTAGTGGTGGCATTTGTCGTTAGACTTGTCCACCTTGATTGCCCGGAGAATTTGCATCGACTACAAGGACATCATCAAAGCGTGCCCCAAAGATTGTTTCCCTCGACCAAGGATCGATCAATTGGTGGACTTGAGGGCCGGCCACAAACTCATGAGGTTCATGGACGCTTACTGGGCATATAGCCAAATTCAAATGCATGAACCCGACCAACTCGCGACAACTTTGACCACCGATCGTAAGGTCTTTTGTTACAAGATCATGTCATTTGGTTGAAGAATGAAAGAACAACTTACCACCGGCTACTTAAAAAAATGTTCGCAAACCAAATCGGGAAAACAATGGAAGTTTAAGTGGATGACATGCTAGTTAAGAGTTTGAAGGCCCTCAATCACGTCCAAAACATGAAGGAAATGTTCGATCTCCTCTGAAAATATAAAATGAAACTAAGTTCTAACAAATGCACTTTTGGAGTCGAATTGGGAAAGTTCTTGAGATTCATCGTCAACCACCGCGAGATCGAAGCCAACCCGAAGAAGATCAAAGTATTGCTAGAAATGAAATCTCTAAGGAAGGTGAAAGACATTCAAAGCCTAATCGGGCGTGGCACCGCCTTCAGTCGCTTCATCTCTAAAGCTATCGACTGATGCTAGCCATTCTACCAGGCACTCAAAAGAAGAAAATTACTTTGAATGGCTCGAAAAGTGTGAGATAACTTTTCATGGTTTAAAAGACTACTTTTCCTCTCCTATGTTACTCGCAAAATCGAGAGAAAAGGATGCCCTTTATCTTTACCTGGCAGTCTCCAACCGAGCCGTCAGCTCCGTCCTTATTTGAGAAAAAGATAAGGTCCAACAACCAATCTACTACGTCAACGAAGCACTGCTGGATGCTGAGACTCGGTATCCAAAGATTGAGAAACTAGTGCTCGCACTAGTTATAGCTGCAAGGAAGCTACAGACATATTATCAAGGACACTAGGTGGTCGTCCAAACAAGATACCCCATCAATAAAGCACAACAAAATGGGACGTCATCGAGAATGGCCATATGATTACAAGAGCTGGGAGAGTACGAGGTTGAATTCCAACCCAAGACGACCATAAAAGGGCAAGCAATAGGCGACTTTGTGGCCGAGCTCAAATACAACGTGGACCTATAGCAAGACGAGGGCGAGGAACATGGACACGAAGAGAAAGGCAGCCCCTAACGAGCCTGTGCAGAGCTTATACATAGACGGAGTCTCTTGTTAATGCTCGAAAATGGAGCAACACTAAACACCAAAGTTATTCGATCCAGGGATGGACAATGTGACCGCACTAAGGCCCAAATGTTGGAATTGATCTAGGGTTTAAGAAAAAGTTTAACGCTTCGTTAAGCGGCGGAATTTTAAAAATTTTCTTTTACAAGTAAAACAGTTTTTACTAACCTAGACAAAGAGCAAGCACATGTAAATAAAAACTAATATGAGCATAGAAGTTTACTAACCTTTTAGACGCTTGAACGTTGTGAAGCTTTTGGAAAAAGGTTGCAACGTTCGTCTCCCTCGCAGCACGTCTCTCTTTCTCGGCAACTCGAGCAACCACGAAAGTTTCTATCACTAAATCACTCGAAATAAAAGGAATTAGTGTGTGGGCACTTTTAAACACTACGACTTAAGAACGAGTCTTGAAGTCGCAGAGCTAAACTCTAGGTCAAGTGAGGACCTAGGTGCCAAAACAATAAAACGAAATTGACTAGAGAGAGGAGAGGGGCGGCCAAGTTCTAGAGAGAGAGTCTCTCAAATCTCTTAAACTTGGATGAATGAAATGTGAAGAATGAGGCTCATATTTATAGGAGAGGTCTCACCTTCAATAAGGTAGTTTCCTCTTCTATAGAATATCACATATTCATGAGCCAATTTCCTCTTTTCCTCTATGACATACTCGGCCAAGGCAGCCTTCTAGAAGGCTTGGATTTGTTTCCTTTTTTTGTTCCTTGCCTTGCCTTTTGTCTACTTGGCTGATTCCCTTAGCACATGTGTGGGAAATTTATTTCCTATTTTTCTTTTGGCAAGTATCTTGATACATTTATGCACAAAATATTCTCTCTTTCTCTTAGGTATTTGGGTGCCCATTTCAATTCTAGAAGGAGCTTCTAGAAGCTTCTTCATTTGTTCATGACAACATGAGAAAGGCCCATTAATAATTTTCAATAAAATTCTTAGGAAATGAAATTAATCAACAAGGCCCAATGATCAAGTCATGGCCGAGTGATATTGAGTCATCAAATGACCTTGTCAAAAAATTTATTGACATTCATTTCATCCTATGTCTCAAAAGAAAAAGATACCCTTTTGACAATTTTCGTTCTTGTTTTGACTTAGCTTCCAGTTTAACTATTCCTAATCGATGTGATTCGTGACAGTGACCTCATGGATCCAAATGAACAAAGCTTGAGCTAAAATACTTGGACTCAAAAGTTCACAAACCTTTTCCAAGTTTAGCTTAATGTCAACTGACTCCACTAAAGAGTTGACACTGAAAATCTCTCGGTTCAAATGAATTTATTTTCTACTAAAAAATTCAACCTAATTGTAATGAGTGGATCCACAGAATATTATCAGTGTTTACCCTTCATGAATATCATCAGCTAGTTGAGATTTACAAAATTACCATTTTACCCTTCTAGCTGTTATTTCCTCAACTCCTTTGTCGCTTGTGAATAAGTTAGAAATAATGTATTGACGAGGAGCTACCAAGTCACATTGTTTCATCCAAAAGAGTCAAGACTCAATTTGGACACTGGTCAGTTCATTTATTCACACTCCAAGGAACAAAGCATGAGGTGATATACATTGCATTTCAGCAATCTTGTACATGAATTCCATATCTATGAGATCTTCACAAAGTTACTCATGACATTCTCACAACTTAGTACTTCACCAATAGGCCTTGTTCGGAATCACATAGTGAGTCCGAACTCTGACTTTCTCAAATGAGAATACTAAGGTGTGAAATGACATGTCTCATTTCGGGATTAAGGTAAGCACGATGCAATTCATACGTAGTGACTTTGAGACATAAGAGGTTAAATGGTTTGTTCTTATCTTGTCTCTAGAAGTGCACTGGTCAATTCAGTACCTTCGGAAGATACCTATAAGAACTATAGAGTCTCCAACTCTCAATGCCTCATAACCAGACATCATAGATTCTTCTAACAATCATACTGAGGTCATTAGTCCTTTGACCCTTAGATTGCGAATATATCGTTTTAAGCAAACTACGAAGAGTTTGTTCATGCAGATCTATATTTGTCTCTTCGTAAGTTGTTTAGTTTGTTTATGGACTAAAGACTAATGTTTTATCATAAAGCTTCAAACATACACGGAAGAATGAATGAACGTTTCAACTTTTTATTAATGATTAAGCAATTACAAGCAAGAGTCTTCATGAGACTTTATTACATCAAATGTACAAAATAAAGATTACAACTCTTCTTGTGGGCACCATTGACAACAAACTCCCACTTGACTCAAAGAAGATGTCTGTAGTCCTTCATGCCTAATTCCTCTCGATGTTGGTCGAAGACCTTGTTCGCTAGGGCCTTTGTGAATGGATCTGCTAGGTTGTCCACCGTTGAGATCTTCTTCACTTCCACGTCTCCGCGCTGCACGATCTCTCGAATCAAATGGTATTTCCTCTCAATATGCTTAGAGCGCTTATGGCTTCGAGGTTCGTTTGAGTTAGCGACAGCCCCACTATTATCACAATAAAGGGTCATGGGCTCGTCGACGTTTGGAACAACTTCCAAATACTTAAGGAATTTTCTAAGCCATACAGCCTCTTTAGATGCTTCACAAGCAGTCACATATTCTGCTTCCATTGTGGAGTCAGCAATGCAAGATTTCTTAATACTCCTCCACACAACAGCTCCACTATTAAGGATGAACACAGATCCCGAAGTGGATTTCCTGGAATCCTTATCCGCTTGAAGATCGGAGTCGGTATATCCCGTCATAGTCAGGTCAGTACCTGAGTATGTAAGCATCAAGTTCCTAGTTCTTCGAAGATACTTAAGAACATGCTTAACAGCAATCCAGTGCTCGGGTCCAGAGTTGGATTGGAAACGGCTAACTACGCCAACGGCGAAACAGATGTCAGGTCTAGTGCAAAGCGTGGCATACATAAGGCTTCCTACGGCAGAGGCGTAAGGAATTTTCCTCATGTCTTCAATCTCTTGTGCAGTCTTGAGAGACTGGTCCTTAGAGAGTGAGACTCCATGCCTAAAGGGTGTTTGGCCCTTCTTGGGGTCTCAATATAAGATGCTTGAGAGAGTGACAGTGTCCGGTTTTTCCGATCTCGAAAGATTTGGATCCCCAGAATATACGCGGCTTCTCCTAGATCCTTCATATCGAATTGCTTTGCTAGCCAGACCTTAACCTCAGATAACTTACCCACGTCATTACCAATGAGTAGTATATCATCGACATATAGCACCAGAAACACAACTTTGCCTTCGTGTATTAACTTGTAAACACAAGGCTCATCTATTGACTTTTCAAAGCTGAAGCTTTTCACAGTTTCATCGAATATGATATTCCATGACCTAGATGCTTGCTTTAATCCATAAATGGACTTAATTAACTCACTAACCTTGTTCTTTTGACCTTCTTCCACGAAATCGTCTTGTTGAGCCATGTAAATGCGCTCGTCAAGATTACCATTCAGGAAGGCTGTCTTGACATCCATTTGCCAGATCTCATAGTCGAGAGCTGCAGCTATGGATAGGAGTATGCGGATGGATTTAAGCATCGCGCCTGGCGAGAAGGTTTCTTCATAGTCAATCCCTTCTTGTTGGGTATAACCCTTCGCTACAAGTCGTGCTTTGAACGTCTTGACGTTCCCATCATGACCCCTTTTCTTCTTGTATATCTACTTACACCCTACGGGTTTAATCCCTTCAGGAAGGTCTACAAGTTTCCAGACTTTGTTGACATACATCGAGTGCATCTCAACTTTCATGGCGTCAAGCCAAAGGTTTGATTCAGAACAAGCCATCGTTTGGCTATAGGAAACAGGATCATCCATGTCGGAGATGGCTACTAGAGAGTCTCCATAAGACATGTACCTGTCAGGCTTTTGAGTAGCCCTCCCACTACGTCAAAGTATTACTTGACGAGATTCTGATGAGTTAGGTTGTGTTTCAGTTGGGGTAAGAACAGTTCTTACAGATGAGGTAGAAGCTTCCTCACCCAACTTTTCTTCAAGCACAATTTTGCTTCTAGGTTTTGCATCGTTCATAAAGTCCTCCTCAAGGAAACGAGCATTCGTGCTAACGAAAGTCTTATCGTCCTCGGGACTATAGAAAGTAAAACCCTTGGTTTCCTTTGGATATCCAACGAACAGACACAATTATGACCTACTAGCCAACTTGCTAGTCTTTTGCCTCAGCACGTGTGCGGGGCAACCCCAAATTTTGATGCGGCCAAGATTCACTTTACGGCCAGTCCATCGTTCATAAGGAGTACCAGGAACCGTTTTGGACGGAACTGGGTTCAGAATATAAGCGGCTGTTTCGAAGGCATATCCCCAAAAGGAAAGAGGGAGTGATGAGTAACTCATCATTGATCTAACCATCTCCATAAGAGTTCGGTTTCTTCTCTCTGACACTCCATTTTGTTGAGGTGTGCCAGGTGCGGAAAGCTGAGAAGCGATACCTTCTTCTTTAAGAAAGTCATCGAACTCTCCAGACATATACTCACCACCTCGATCAGATCGAAGGGTTTTGATCACTTTGCCAGTTTGCTTTTCCACTAAAGCCCTAAAGACCTTAAATACGTTAAAGGTCTCGGATTTGTGTTTGAGCAAATAGACAAAACCATATCGCGAGTAATCATCGGTGAAGGTAACGAAGTATTCGTATCCCCCACGTGCCTGTTGGCTGAGCGGTCCACATACATCAGAATGTATTAGTTCCAGCAGCTCAGTGGCTCTTTGACCTTTATCGGAGAAAGGTCGCTTAGTCATTTTTCCTTCTATGCAGGATTCACAAGTAGGTAGTGAACCTATTGTAGAGGCTTGGAGTGGACCGTCCCTCACAAGTCTCATAATCCTGTCTAGACTGATATGACCAAGTCTTAAGTGCCAGTGGTATGTTGATTTTGTTAGATCGGAGGATTCAGAAAGTTTGATCCTCTTTGGCTCCCTAATTAGATCATTATCTATTTCTGTGTCTAAAAGAGAAGGTTGAGTGGGATAGATGTAGAAAAGAGCATTCTCCATACATGCATCAGTGACAAAAGAATTATCAGGAAACGAAATACGAATTCCATTCTTAATGAACTTTAAACAATAATCTTGCTCAAGAAGACGAGCAACGGATATTAAGTTCTTCCCAAAGGTAGGAACAAAATAAACATTATTCAAGTTTAAAGTGCGGTCTTCAAAAGACAGCGTCACGGATCCCACAGCCTTCGCAGACACCAGGCTCCCATCACCCCATTTGAAACAGAACTCGCCTTCCTCTAAGCTTTTGGTTTTCTTGAAACCATTCAAGGAACAGCAAATATGGTTAGTAGCAGCGGAGTCAAGAATCCACGTTGATACATTATCAGCTACTAAGCATGCTTCGGTAACTAGTACTATACTTTGTTCATTTGCTTTGAGATAGGCAGGACAGTTCTTTTTATTGGCCTTGTGAGGTCTCTTCTTAGTTCCAGAGGCGGAGGCTTTATGCTCAGTAGTATGTGCCTCTCCTTTATTCCTCTTTCTCTTAGTGAGACCTATAGCAGTGTGAAGTTCCTTCATAAGCTTGGTAACAATGTACTCTAGCTTGTTTATGGAGTAGTTCATCTTGAAAGTATCAAGTGATGCGGGGAGAGTTTCTAAGATCATATCTATGACACTTTTCCCATCAATCTCAGATCCTAGGATTTCCATTTTATTCAGAAAACTAATGATCAGTATCATAAAGTCTCCAACAGGAGTCCTAGCCTGCATATGACAGTTCATAAACTGTCGGACTGCTTGTTGCCTTGTTTGTCGCCTTTGCCCTCCAAACATCTCAAGGAGATTGTAGAGCATGTCGGCAGCAGTCTTGATGTCACGATGTTGCTTTTTCAGCATATTGTTCATAGATGCTAAGTTATAGCACCTCACAATCTCATCGGATCGAAGCCAAGCCGCTAAGGCGTCATTGTCCTCTTGAGTCGAATCATCATTCGTCAGAGGAGGACATGGGGTGGTGAGTATCCATTTGTTCTTGTTAATGGTAAGGATGATATCGAGGTTACGTTTCCAGTCGACGTAATTGTCGCCTTCGAGTTTATTCGACGAAAGAATTGTCGAGAGAGGGTTGAGAGACATATTGCCTATAAAACTTGAAACAAGTTTATGATTAGTCTTAGGTTTAGGATTTAAGTTTT